>NC_048227.1:75770865-75898402 GCF_002007445.2 Ailuropoda melanoleuca
CTAAACATAATATAATAAAAAATCATTAAAAAAAATTTAAGTTGTATAGCCTATTATATTGATTTATTTATATACTGTAATATGATTGTTGTAGCAATATTTATCAAATTACGTAATTGTGCAATATTGTTCATATTCATTATACTGTGCATTAGATTTTTATTGTTTATTTACTATTCATTACAAGTTTGTATCCTTAAACACTATCAATCTTAGATTTAGATTTACATAAGTTATGTTATATAATATTTGTTTTCTCTGACTTATCTTGCTTAGTATAATGTGCTCAAGGTCCATCATGTTGTCACAAATAGTAGGATATCCTTCTTCCCTATGGTTGAATAATATTCCATTTTGTGTATATATAATATAGTTTTTTTTATCCATTCATCTGTTGATGGGTCTTTGGGTTGTTTTCATATTTTGGCTATTGTGAATAATGCGACACAATTGGGAGTGCATATAACTTGTTAAAATCTTTTGAGTTTATACCCAGAAATATGTTGCTGGATCATAGGGTAGACCTATTTTTAATTTTTTGAGGAAATACCATATTATTTTCTATAGCTGTAAGACCAGTTAAACATTCCCACCAACAGTGTATAAGAATTGCCTTTTTACCACATTCTTGCCAGTATCTGTTTTCTCTTGTCTTTTTGATAATAGGCATTTAGCAGGTGTGAGGTGATATCTCATCGTAATTTTGATTTGCATTTCGTTATTGATCAATGAAGTTGAAGATCTTTTCATGTGCCTGATGGCCATTTTGATGACCTCTTTGAAAAAAATGTCTGTTTAATCATATGATTTCACTCATTTGTGAAATTCAATAAACAAAACAGAGGATCATAGGGGAAGGGAGGGAAAAAATAAAATAAGACAAAAGCAGAGAGGGTGACAAACCATAAGAGACTCTTAAATATAGGAAAGAAACTAATGGTTGCTGGAGGGGAGAGGGGTGGGGGGATGGAGTAAGTGGGTATTGTGATGAACACTGGGTATTATATGCAACTGATCAATCACTAAACCTTACCTCTGAAACGAATAATACACTATATGTTAATTAATTGCTTTTAAATAAAATTTAAAAATGCCTAAAGCCATACTGCAATTTTCAAAAATGTACAGAAAAATTTTAAACTTGCTGTATTAATAGTTGATAAACAGTGATTCACAAAAAATGTCTATTTAGTTCTTCTGCCCATCTTTTAATAAGATTTTTTTGGTTATTATGTTGTATGAATTTTTAAATGTAATTTGGATGTTAACTCCTTATCTGATAAATGGTTTGCAAAACTTTTCTCACATTCTGCAGGTTGTCTTTTCATTTTGTTAATTTTTTTAAAAAACTAGATCACTGGTTTATTATGAAAGGATATAACTCAGGAGCAGCTAGATGGAAGAGATGTAGACAGCAAGGTATGTGTTTGTTAACTGTTTCTTTTGCTGTGCAAAAGCTTTTGAGTTCGATGAGTCCCATTGTTGAATTTTGCTTTTATTTGTGCTTTTGGCATCATGCTCAAAAATTACTGCCAAGACCAATAACAATGAGTTCCTGTGTGTGTGTGTGTGTGTGTGTGATATTCATTTTGTCCTCAGGGCTAACACTGGAAAACAATGTGTACATTTCATTGCCAGAATTAAAAAAAGTTTGGTCATATTAAAAATTATACATTACTTGAGGGCAATGACTATATATTACATATTTTTTATATCTAGACTATAGCTAAATCGTTCCATAGCCTACAGCTTTACGAAGGAAGTGAGGGAGAAAGCCAGGAGAGGGAAGCAGAATCTCATTTATCACCAGAACCAGGGAGACAAATGAGAAATGTCTTGTAGCAGCCTGTCACAAAATCAGTCTCCTCCATGAACATAGGCTATCTTTCTGTTTGTTTTCCTTAATTTCTCTCAGATTAATTTTTCAATATATAGGAATGACTTATCTTGAATTTTTTTCCAAGTATTTGTGTTCTTTAATGCCTATATAAATGTATTTCCTTCCTTCCTTCCTTCCTTCCTTCCTTCCTTCCTTCCTTCCTTCCTTCCTTCCTTCTTTCTTCAAGTTTTTATTTAAATGCTGCTTGGTTAACCTACAGTGTAATATTGGTTTCAGGAGTAGAATTTAGTGATTTATCACTTATATACAACATTCAGTGCATAAATGTATTTTTGAAAGTTTCCTTTCACAATTGTTTGTTGCTATTATAGAAAAATAGAACTGATTTTTATATTGACTTTGTATTCTATGACCTTGTTAGATTCACATATTCATTGTAGTAGTTTGTTTTTTTAGATTATTTAAATTTCTGTATATAATGATGTAATCTGTGAACAAGTGCAATTTTACCTCTTGCTTTCATATCTTTATTAAAAAAAATTCTTTTTTGCCTTATTATACCTCCTAAGAGTTTCAGTAAAGTTTTGGGTAGAAATGTTGAGAGGCATGGGCATATTTGCCTTATTTCACATATTAAGTGAGAGCATTAGATATTTTACAAAAGCAGCTATGGTTTATGTATGTATCCTTCATCAGACTGAAGATGTTGTCTTCTCTTTCCAGTTGCTGTGGATTTTTATTATGAATGGGTGTTAAATGTTGTTAGATGTCTTTTCTGCATCTATACGATTTTCTGCATCTATGATAATATGGCTTAATTTGTTAATGTGGAATTACATGGATAAATGTTCAAATAATAAACCAACTTTGCATTCTTGTGTTAAACCCCAGTTAATCAGGACATATTATGTTTGTATATATTCCTGGATTAGGTTTGCTAATATTTAGTTAAGGTTTTTTGCATCCATATTCATGAAAGATATTGTTCTATAATTTTCTTTGTTTTTAATGTGCATGTTCCAGCAGGGCTTTGGAAATCCTGACCCCCAGAAGGCATAAGACTGCATGAATTCTGTTTCACACTCTTCTTCCACTACTACTTTTCAATAAAATTCAAGGAGTTGTGGGAGAAATTGTCTGGCACGTGGACTTATTTTTTGCATCTTGAGCGCGCCCAGATTTCAGTCCTCTCTGCCAACGTAAACTGTTTTTAAAAGCTAAGCATTTCTGCAGTCTTTGCATCTATGACAGGCCCACTTACTGCCCATTTGTATCCAGACAAGGCCTGTGCCTTCAGGCATGAAAGCTGTCTTGGCTTGCTACTTCTCTGTGTAGGTATAGTTCATTACTTGCTGAGATTCTGCTTCTCAAATCTTCCATGAATCTATCAACCTTTGATCTTCTCATAAAATATTAGGTACAGGTTTGTTATCTTTCACATTTCCTTGTGGCTACCATGAAAAGTAGGTATTGTTTGACATCCTTCTCTGTCCTACTCAGATTCAACTATCTTACACTGTGCTTTCTGTTTATTAAGATACAGAATTATTCTTGTTGTCTTTGTTTGGTGACAGACCAGTGCTTTTTTTCCTACTAAACCTTTTGTCCAAAGGTTCAGTCCTGCATGGGTCCAGCTTATGGTTAGGTCCACAATCTTGTCTCTTACTTTCATCTGTGCCTTAAAATCCAAGACTTACATTCATTAAAATAAAAAAATATTTCATGAAGAATCATCATTAGGTATTAGCATACCATGCAGGTTGTCAGTGCTTTCTCTTTTCCTTTTTTTCTTCTCTCACTCACTCTTTTAGCAACCATTGGGAATTGCCTAACCTTTGAATGAGCTAAACTTTGCTTATAAAAGCTTGTTTTCTATATGTTATCCAAGTGCTCTGTGGTTGGACAATATTGAGTATGCAATATTGATGGAAAGCATAAGTCACTTCTTAGGTTTTCAACTTTTCATCTTTTTTTTTTAAAGATTTTATTTATTCATTTAACAGAGATAGAAACAGCCAGCGAGAGAGGGAACACAAGCAGGGGGAGTGGGAGAGGAAGAAGCAGGCTTCCAGTGGAGGAGCCTGATGTGGGGCTCGATCCCAGAATGCCAGGATCACGCCCTGAGCCAAAGGCAGACGCTTAACGACGGAGCTACCCAGGCGCCCCTCAACTTTTAATCTTTAACCCACACAATCTGGAAATACTATTTTTCCTCCTCTGAAACCCTCTAGTACTTTTCAGTTCTCCTTTTATGACACTTAACATGTTCTGTCCTGTATCATTCTATATTACTGCTAGTTTGCATGCTTGTCCGACCTGTACCACAAGAGTGAAAGTTAAATGAAGGAAGAGATTTCCTTACATTCTTTATATCAGAGTGCATGCCTCATGCAATACATTGCACACACTTCTCACTCAGTGGAGGAACTGATATATGGTGAGCATAATAATGTGGATAATTTCCACAAAGAAAGAGCAAAAACATTTCTGTCAGCAAGGTAAAATACTGAAGTTTTTTTCCCTTTAGTTGTAGCTGCAGACAAGAATAAATCACAAGGCAAGAAGATAATGGGCAGTGGTACTTTTCTTGAACCACTTACCCCAAAGTCATGTTGTTTTTATACCATGGTTTCCAGACTTACTAAATAATAGTAATAATAATAAACATACAGTTAAATTTGAATTTCAGATAACAAAGAATAATGTTTTAATATGTCTCAAATTGCAATATTTGCTCAGATTTAACTAGGTGTCCCTCTTTTATTTGGCAATCCTATTCACATTACAATAGATATCCAGAACCCCCTTGGTGAACACTTCCTAAGTTTAGCTTCCTTGGACTGTAATTAAGATCTCGCCTTGAATCCCACTTCTCTTATGAGAACAGTTTCCTCCATATTCTTCTTCCTGTTTCTCAAGATGACAATGAGCAAATTGACAAAACTAAGGTGTGTTGCAAGTGAATAATAGGGAGTTAATTTTGTAATGTTCAGCTCTCATGAAACATGTGCCCATGGTAATAGCAATGTTTTGGAATTAATGTCATATCCAAAATGTGTGATTCTATTAATGGAAATTTCAAACCAGAGACAGGTATTTTCAAAAAGCAAAGAAGTTCATTGTCTTCAAAACAGCCTGGTAACATGGCTACTAATGACACCTATGTTAGGAGAAGCACTTCCTTGTTGGGATCAGTAGCATATAGACTTTGTGATTATTGGCTACCAGGTCCAAATATAATTTAAAACTTTTTTGGGGGAGTGTTGCTATTTAAAAATATTTTAGGGGCGCCTGGGTGGCACAGCAGTTAAGCGTCTGCCTTTGGCTCAGGGCGTGATCCCGGCGTTACGGGATTGAGCCCCNTCCCGGCGTTACGGGATTGAGCCCCACATCAGGCTCCTCCACTATGAGCCTGCTTCGTCCTCTCCCACTCTCCCTGCTTGTGTTCCCTCTCTTGCTGGCTGTCTCTTATCTCTGTCGAATAAATAAATAAAATCTTAAAAAAATATTTTAAAGAATTTTTTTGGAATACTTTAAAATGTCAAATGATCCCTTGTAGGCTAGGTTCTAAAAATTTAGTGAAAAATTATTATAAAAACTCAATTGAAACCAGTTATTAAACCCACTAAATTACTCACGTGACCAGCATTTCTTTCTGTCCAGATCATATATATTTATTGAATACCAAAACTTCCCCATTATTAAATTAAGCAGAAAATCAGAAAATAAGATAACAATACAATTGGAATCAAGAAGAAATAAACTGCTATCTAACCTATTCATCTAACTAGATGAATTTTTGCATTTGGACCTAAAGAGAACACTTTCATTTAGTAATTTAGATTTAGGTTGATCCTCTCAGAAAGTATTATTATTATAAGAGGGGATGAAAAAGATAAATCGTGAAATATTTTCAAGTAAAATAAGAAGAATTTATTGAATGTTTTAAGAACACACTTTATTTTTATGGGCTAATAGAGATTTCAAATTATAGCAAAAACAATTGTTACATTGAATAGAAGGAAATACTTGTATTTGGAGTGTATAAACCAGAAGAGATAGCTGTGAACACTTTTCAGAAGAACACTAATAATCATCAGTCTGGGATGGGTATCTTCTTGATGATTGTACATTCTAAAGACTCATCTGTGGTTTATTTCTGTATAAAAAAATTCAATTTTCGAGTTTAAAGGGATTATTTTTCCTATGATCCTCAATCATGTCTCTGCTACTCAACACAGTTGATGGAAACTGTGAATGGTCCCCAAAGGTTACAAGTTCAGCATCTTTTTTTTGGGTGGGGGTATATATTTGAGTTTATTAGAAATTGCCAATTTTCTTTTTCCTTTTCTTTTATTTTTCTGGAGCAGAATTAAGCGATTCATCATTAACATACAACACCTGGTGCTCATCATAAGTACCCTCCTTAATAATAATAATCATTCATCTAGCCCATCCCCCACCCACCTCCATCCATCAACCCTCAAATTTGTTCTCTATCTTTAAAAGTCTTTTATAGCTTGTATCCCTCTCTCCATTCCCCCCCATATGTTCATCTGTTTTCTTCCTTAAAGTCCACATATGAGTGAGGTCATGTGGTATTTGTCTTTCCCTGACTTATTTCACTTAGCATAATACACTCTAGCTCCATCCACATCATTGCAAATGGCAAGATTTCATCCTTTTGATCACTGATTAATATTCCATTGTATATAGACCTCATCTTCTTTAACCATTCATCAGCTGATGGACATTTGGGCTCTTTCTATAGTTTGGCTATTGTTGATAATGCTGCTATAAATATTGGGGTGCATGTACCCCTTCAAATCTGTATTTTTGTGTCCTTTGGATAAATACCTAGTAGTGCAATTGCTGTATCATGGGGTAGTTCTATTTTAACATTTTGAAGATCCTCCATACTGTTTTACAGAGTGGCTGCACCAGTTTGCATTCCCACCAACAGTGCAAAAGGGTTCCCCTTTCTCTGCATCCTCACCAACACCTGCTGTTTCTTATGCTGTTCATTTTAGCTACCCTGACAGGCATGAGATCATATCTCATTATGGTTTTGATTTGGATTTCCCTGATGATGAGTGATGTTGAGCATCTTTTATGGTCTGTTAGCCATTTGGATGTCTTTTTTGGAAAAGTGTCCATCCATGTGTTCTGCCCATTTCTTAACTGGGTTATTTCTGGTTTTTTTTGGGGGGGGGTTGAATTTGATAAGTTCTTTGTGAATTTTTGATACTAACCCTTTATCAGATATGCCATTTGCAACGATCTTCTCCCATTCCACAGGCTGCCTTTTAGTTTTGTTGATTGCTTCCTTTGCTGTGCCTAAGCTTTTTATCTTGATGAAATCCCAATAGTTTATTTTTGCTTTTGTTTTCCTTGCCTGTGGTGACGTGTCTAGTAAGAAGTTATTGCAGCTGAGGTCAAAGAGTTTGCTGCCTGTGTTGTCCTCTAGGATTTTGATGGTTTCCTGTCTCACGTTTAGGTCTTTCATCCATTTTGAGTTTATACTTGTGTATGGTGTAAGAAAGTAGTCCAGTTTCACTCTTCTGCATGTTATCTAGTGTTCCCAACATGATTTGTTAACAAGACTATCCTTTTTCCATTGGGTATTCTTTTCTACTTTGTCGAAGATTAGTTGACCATAGAGTTGAGGGTCCATTTCTGGATTCTCTATTCTGTTCCTTTGATCTATGTGTCTGTTTTTGTGCCAGTACCATACCATCTTGATGACTTTGTAATTTAGTTTGAAATCCAGAATTGTGATGCCTCCAGTTTTGTTTTTCTTTTTCAGACTGCTTTGGCTATTTGGGGTCTTTTGTAGCTCCATACAAATTTTAGGATAGTTTGTTGTAGCTCTCTGAAAAATGCTGGTGATATTTTGATGGGGATTAAGTTAAATGTGTAGATTGCTTTGGGTAGTATAGACATTTTAACAATGTTTGTTCTTCCAATCCGTGAGCGTGGAATGCTTTTCCATTTTTTTTGTGTGTGTCCCTCTTCAATTTCTTTCATAACTGTTCTATAGTTTACAAATTGTTCTATAGTTTACAAAGTATGGATCTTTTACTTCTTTAGTTAGATTTATTCCCAGGTATCATATAGTTTTGGGTGCAATTGCAAATGGGAAAAATGCCTTGAATTCTCTTTCAGATGCCTCATTGGTGTATAGAAAAACAAGAGACTTCTGTGCTTTGATTTTATATCCTGTGATTTTACTGAGTTCACAATGTTTTGGTGGAGTCTTTCAGGTTTTCTACATAAAGTATCATGTTGTCTGCAAATAGTGAAAGTTTGAGTTCTTCTTTGCCAATTTGGATGCCTTTTATTTCTTTCTGATGTCTGATTGCTGAGGCTATGATTTCCAGTACTATATTAAATAGTAATGGTGAGATTGGACGTCCTTGTCTTATTCCTGACCATAGGGGAAAAGGTCTCAGTTTTTCCCCATTGAGGATGACATTAGCCATGGGTCTTTTGTATATGGCCTTTATGATGTTGAGGTATGTTCCAGCATCTCTAGGCATGCTTCACTTTGTTGAGGGCAAGTTCAGCAACTTGGTGAAGGACTGGGAGACTACAGAGAGGCATGGATAGTTTGATAAAGTTCTCCAAAAAATTCTGATATCCTTTTCCTTCCTTAAGGATCTTGTTTCTGATGTAATTTTTTAAATGAGGCAATTGAGTTGTCTAACAATGTCCAGAAAATTAGGCAGGAAGTTAGAATTGGAACCCATGTCTCCCGTTTTCAAATGTAGTGCTCTTACTAATGCATTGTGTTTTAATGCACCCCTCTTAAAATTATCTTAGTGTCAATAATGATTTATCACTTCAGTGCACAAATGTCTGTGGATTCTTTGACCTCCTTTTAAAAAAAACCAAAAACCTGATTTCCCTTAACTGTTGTAAAACAGAGGGTCTCTGGCAGAGAAATACCCACATATGAATTGCCTGATTTATTCTGAGTTTGATGCTTCCTGACAAACTCGGAAGTATCAATACAGTTTTACCAGTCTTTAAGCAGATTTCATCTTCTTTTATCATTTTAGGTTTTGGAACATATTGTTAGAATGTTTAGTCAAGGATGAAAAATGTCAGAGCTCTTGCCCTAATGACTAATTTTGATTAACTCATCCAACCAGTCTGGTTTGCATTTCCATACTATGGTTTCACTAATTTCATAAATTCAGACAGTACTATAACTAGAAGGATAATCTTAGGGGACAGTAGACATTGAAGATTACATTCCTTTTCTGGTGCTAGGCACGAGTAGATGACAAGAGGCATCCTTATGCAGCTGCAATCTGTTGGTCCCTGCTCCAGGTACCTGCTTCTTGGGTGAATCGAACTGCTTCAATTCACAAGCAGTTGAGTTGAATCAAAATGACTCTTCCTTTCATTCACATACTCACCATGTGAGTTCTCTCATGTCCTTTATTTAATGTCTAAGCTTTGAACTATATTCTTTACCTTGAACTTCATTTTTATCTCTCACAATTGTATGTATATAAATGCTTATCAGGATTATATTCTCTTAGTAGAGATTTATTCATTTACTAAAATAAAAAAAATCACTGAGTGCCTACCATGTGCCAGACATTATCCTAGGTTGTGGTCACAGAGCAGTCAAATCTTTGTTCTTATGAAACTTATAGTCTGCTGGAGTTTAGGGTTTTATACTGTAGTTGGTAAAGATTTTGGGTACACACACACGCACACACATATATCACATATATATGCCTCCATAAGCATATATGCATGTCTACATACATGTAGAGGTATATATATGTGAGTGTGTTTGGTGATAACATGCTAATAAAAAATAAACTTGAGAAGTTCACAAGGATACTATTTTAGATGGTCAGAGAAAGCCTCCCTGATGAAGGAACACTTCAGCAGAGATACAGATTAAGTGAAGAAGTGAGCCAGGGTGCTTTGTCTGAATGCAGGTTTAGAAAGAAGGGGTGTGGCTGGAGCAGTGTGATTGTAGAGTGAGAAGAGATGAGGTCTGAAATGTGAGGAGCCAGGTCATTTGCCTTAATTGTCTTTTGGGTTTTACTCTTATTCATTGGCCATATACTGGAAGGTTTTGATTTGAGGACGAGCATAATCTGGTTTATGTTTAAAAAATATATAATGTATGTGGTGTAAAGAATAGACTATCATGAAATTAGCATATAATCAGGCAGACATGTTGGGAGGCTGTAGAAATAATACAGGCAGAAAATGATGGTACTTGGACTGATATGGGATCTGTAGAGGTCAGATTTTCAATATATTTCAAAGGTAGAACCAACAGGCTCTGCTGATGTCTTGGATAGAAAATCCAAGAGGAGGAAGAGGTAAAATGACTCCATGATTTTAGCCTGATAATCCCGAAGAATAGACGTAGCCATTATATTGAGAGGTAAAAATAATATTAGGTAAGTCACTACTTATCTGATTTCCAGAACCTTTCTTAGTAGATTAACAGTTCCTGCTGGATATAAGTAAAAATGCCTCCAAAAGACTGAATTGGTTCAGTACCTCTTTGTGTTACTTCCTGAGCGTTTCTCACCCTTGCTAATGAAAGCTCAGGTTGGCAGCCAAGATAAAAATGATTGGTAGCTATTAGGGAAATATTCACAGAGGCTAACAACTATCTTTCTTGACAGGCAGAAACAGTGACTACTTAAGTGGCTTTAGGGGCTGGGAGTGACCTAAAAAAAAAAAAAAAAGAAAGAAAAGGAATGTCAATCTTACCACAGAGTTCCTGACTTCATTATCTATTTGCTAGTAAGAAAGAAATGGGGGAGGTTCACCTCCCTTAGTTGGATTTTGAATCGATACTAAATATTTCAATGCTGAAAATTAAACCAATTTAATTTTTCCTTTTAAATCAGCAGGAAAATATTTGTTGTTTTTTCAGTCCTGAGAGCAGAAAGGAGAAATCTAGGAATACTAGGTATACTGGTAATTCTCAGACTGACAGAAAAATAATTTTTAGACAAACAGCATGACTAGAAAAAGATACTTAACAGAAAATTAAAAAAAATATATAAAATCATTCTTCAAATTTGTAAAATGGACTGATTTTTTTTCCTCTGGATGTATGCTTTTTGATTTGTATGTCTGCATTTCATAAAACCCAGGATATTTTATTGCTAGGGGAAATGATTTCAAATGGACGTAGTAATTTAAAAAACACAGTAGTGTACCAAAATGCAAACATTCTCAGTTTTGACGTGTATTCTGTGTACATGTTAATATCCTACATGAGGGGCTGCAATAGCAATCTGTCTTATTTTTCTGAAAGAATAGTGTTATGCTATCGGATATTTACCACTTATTTAAGAAAATAAGCCACAATCCCAGAATTTTCTGGTTTCCTAAAAGTAAGAATGTCTCCAAAAAATTTTTTAAAATGTTATTTTTAACTCATTTGTGAAATATCCAGTTTTTCACTGAGATTTCATCACTTACTCTGTTCACATTGTTATCAGAGAGCAGAACTATCCTCTTTCAGCTACAAACCATTATTCCTTTAGCACCATGTGGAATGCCCTGCTGCTTTTGAAACCTTTACCATGACTCCTAGCCACTTTCCTCATTGCTTTCATGATCAGGTTTTTCAGTCTTTCCCTCTCATTCACTGAATGGTGACAATTTTTCATTTTATGCCATATTCCTGTAACATCCTTAGTGACTACAGCAAAATTGGGGGTGACTTTTGCAACATTCTAACCTCTCAGTTTCGTATGTTCTCATCTCTACTTTTCTTCATCCCCTCAGTCAAACATCCTAGACGTTCATACCACCCAGGTCTTACCCATCTCTTAATATTTAATCCCAAATTCCAGTTACTGTCCACAATCTCTTTTCATTGCATCCCTCCCAGTATACCTTTTCTTTGCCTTTGCTGGGATCTCCCACATTTGGACCTTCTAATTTTCCTTCTCTGCCTGCTCCTGCCTTCCTATGCATTCTTACTTAGTGCAGATATCTTGGTGTATTATTCATGGTCCTTCGAATACCTTTAATCTCCTACCAAATTCTTCTTCTACCCTAACCACTGGGCAAGCCATGATGATACATATGCATCGGGAATCCTGGTTATAAGAAACAGAAATTTCTGGATCACTACAGCAGAATATAATTTATTGGAAGGATACTGAATTGCTAACATATTGGTGGGAAGATAGGAGAACAGAGCACAGAAAACGGGGAGGCACTGTTGGAGGCTCTAAAATGAACTCTCAAGCAAGGCCAGGGTGCAGGGACATCTGGTTAGGGTGCTGATGGGGTTCAGGACACGCTGAATAATGCAAAGTTGGAATATTGAGTATCTTAAGTTGAAGGAATTTGAGAAGCAGGGAGGTCCTTCTGAACCTTTCCCATTTTGCCCTTCTTTCCTGAAAGCGGAAGATAAATTTTACCTGTGAAAGTTACCCTCCCTGTACCAGAAGGGAGACATTTTTATCACCAGAGAGAATTTAGGGCCAAGAAATCTGTATAAACAAACCTTGTTAAACTAAGTCTTATCTTCCTACTTACTTCTTCACCATTTACTACCCTCAGGCCAATCCCCTTTGTCCTGTCAATTCTTCACAAATGTATTATTTCTTTGTTTAAAAGGTTTAAAAGCTTCCTGCTTTGTTAATTTCTTCAGGTCCTCACTCTCTTGTGAAGGCTCCCATAGGATGTTAGGGTTCAAAGCCAATGGCCAAGAAAGAATTCTTGAGATGTTTTGGTGTAAAAAAGTGGTTTTATTAAAGCAGGGGGACAGGACCTGTGGTCAGTTGCACTGGGGTCAAGAGAAGTAACCCATTATATACTTTCAAGTTGGGAGGGGCTTAGGGATAGCGTTAAGTCTCAAAGGAATTTTGGAAGCAGGGTTTCCAGGGCCTTGAGGGGGCTAGCTACTGCTGGGAAAAGTTCATTTATTACTGTCTAATAAAACCTGAGTCATGAGACCCTTCAGATATATGTTGGTGGGTCATATGCTTGGGGGATGATTACCAACACGCATCTTGGGAGTAGAGAAAAAGAAAGTTTCCAAAGGAATTTTTATATGTTAAAGTAGACTTACAGAATCCTGGGGGTTGGGCTAAGGTTGCCTTTTGCTCTTAGCAAAGTTTTAACATCGAGGCAGCTGAGTTCCTAGAGGAATGTCACTCTGCCTGTTTCAAGGACTTGTCAAAGGGCTGTAAGTAGTAAGGAAATATAATTTTTCTTCTGCCTTTGTTTCCTACATCACCATGTACATGTAAATATTTAGTAAAATTTGAATACTTTCCTCCTATTAATCCGTCTTTGTTAGTGTAATTTTCAGATTGAGCCAGGGACCTTTAGATGGTTGAAGATAACTTTTCCTCCCCTACATTATTGACTCTGAAACTGCCGGCCACACTGACATGACTGCCTCAGAATAGCGCTGCTAGAGTACCCCAATACTGATACTGGTGGGTTATCAGAGCTGTGTTGTTGCCGTAAAAAATTTCTAAACTGGGTTTAGGTCTTTGCATCACTCACTCAGGATTCAACGTCTCAGGTGGGAGAGTGTGTTAGAATTGATGTAGTTTTGAGTAGCATTAGTGTTGGGGTCTGGAGCTAATGGCCAGAATTCTTGAGATGTTTTTGGTGCAAAAAGGTGATTTTATTAAAGCACAGGAGTAGGACCCATGGGCAGAAAGAGCTGCTGCCCTGGGGTTGTGAGGAATGTCTGATTATATACTTGGGAGTTGGGGGAGGTAAGGACAAAGGGAGGTGTCCAAAAGGACTTTTCGTATGCTCAGGATACTGCAGGCCTGGCTATCTTCAAGTTTAAGCTTGTTTTTTTTTTCCCTTCTAGTAAGCCATTAAGACAGTTGGGAGTTTCCTGGAGGAATGTTACATTCTGCATATCTCAAGTATTTGTCAATGGGCTGCAGGTTATAAGGAAATTTAGTTTTATTTACATTCCCTTCTGTTTTTTTTTTTTTCCCACATCAAAGTGACCCTGGGTCAAATGTTTATATCCTGATTTTAAGAGTGGGAAATATGAAGTTCTCTCATCTTTATCTTTTGTAGTGGGAGGTAAGGCAGGACATCCTATCAACTACACAAGATGAGAATTTTCTCCCAAAGAGCAAATAAAAGTGTTTGGAAGCCAGATGGCCAAGACCTGCCATACCAAGTTTATGTTAATCCAACTGGTTTCCTCATTGCACCTGTTCATGGGCTGCTGAGTACTGTTAGACAAAATTATATAGTCATAAATTCGTATTCTTTAATCACAACTAGACCTTAACCATTTCCTAAATAATATTGATTCCTAATCATTTCTTTCTTCTGTTCTCCGTGAGAGTTATTGCATATTTTCTCCTTTCTTTTCTTATTCTCAGGAGTTGTTGTCATTGGTCTCCTTAGAGAGAAAAACAGAAGTTCAAGAAAGTATCCCTTCAGTTTCCTGCCACCATGCCAACAAATTCATCTTGTCAAACTTGTATTTTCTTTCTTCCTTCATCTCAGTTGTTAATCTTCCCACCTGTGCTCTAGATCCCACCTCTATTTCTTTCTCCTCTTGGACTTTGAACTTTTGTGGATTTTCCATTTGGTTGATTATTCCCCTTGCTATCAACTTATCGACTTTTCCTTTTCCTTTCTTTTCTTTTTCTTTCTTCCCTCTTTCTTTTTCTTTCTTTCTTTCTTTCTTTCTTTCTTTCTTTCTTTCTTTCTTTTATTTGTATGCACAGACACTTAAGACTTCAAATTACTAACATTAAAAAGAAAAAGTTTCCTTTAACCTATATTGCTTAAGCTACTTCTGTATTATTCTACTCAGTGATGTTAGAAAGCTTTTCTATAGCTGTCCTGAAAGAATACTTTTTTTTGGGTGGTTATTTCTGGAACAGTTTTGCTGGAATCAGATGTAAAATTGAATTGAGCAGTTTGCAGAATTATAAGGTAACTAAACATACAGACTTTTCAAGTAACCGGATATAATTTGGCTGTTAATAAGGAAGGAATAGGACCTGAGACTTGGTTGACTCAAATGGAGTCTTTCAGATGCTCCCTTGTCAACGAAGAGCTCCTTTTTTCCTGTTCCGAGAAGACCAGCCTCCTCTTTCTTGAATCCCTTATAATATTCTTATCTAAGTCAGTTGCTGGAAATGGAATACCTAATTTCCTCACTCTGTATTGATTTTTCTGTTGCTATCATAACAAATTACTTCAAATTTAGTGGCTTAAGACAATGCAAATGTATTGTCTTACATTTTTCTAGGTTGAAAGTTCGTGCTGGGCCTTGCTAAGTTAAAATAAAAGTTTTCTGGAGGCCCTAGGAGAGAATATATTTCTTTACCTTGCCCACCTTCTAGAGGCTGCCTACATTTCTTGGTTCATGATCTATTTCCTCCATCTTTAAAATGAACATGGGGTCAATTTCTTCTCACATTCCACCACACTGACCTCCCCTTCTTTCTTTTAAAGAACCTTGTGATTGCATTGTACTCACTGGAATAATTGAAGATTATCATGTCAACATTCTTAACTTAATCCTTTCTGAAAAATCTTTTGCCATTTAAAGCAACATGTAGACAGGGTTCTGGGGATTAAGACATGGGCATCACTGGTCACCATTATCCTGATAATGACAAGACCTCAGTGTCCACCTCAAGTACTCAACAACTTGTTGCCTCTGGACCCATAACCATGGTCATTTATCAGCATGCTTCAGAGTGGCAGATACAAAGAACAGGGAGGACATAGCTCATTTACCAAAAAAAAAAAAAAAAAAAAAAAAAAAAATTTTTTTTTTTTTTTTTTTTTTTTTAAGATTTTATTTATTTGACAGAGATAGAGACAGCCAGCGAGAGAGGGAACACAAGCAGGGGGAGTGGGAGAGGGAAGAAGCAGGCTCATAGCGGAGGAGCCTGATGTGGGGCTCGATCCCATAACGCCGGGATCACACCCTGAGCTGAAAGCAGGCGCTTAACTGCTGTGCCACCCAGGCGCCCCAAGATTTTTCTAATATATATTGTAGATACCTAAGGAATAGATTTGGGAATACATTATAGTATTAAACCAAGGAGGACACAAAGTAACACTAGATTGGACTAATTTTTTGAAATAGATAACTTACTAACTAGATATTCTAGATTTTATATGTTAACTTGAGCAGCAGGTAATAGCTTTAATAATTCATTTTGTTGGTGATGGAAACTCTGATTGAGAGAAGTTGATATCCAGAACTTCCCTAGCATAATGTAAAGGAAGGAATCTAAAAGTCTAAGCAAATAGGAGTGTTGGAATATTTATCATGCATGACAGTGCATTGCCTATCCATTATATATGCTAAAGAGACCAAAGGATTCTTGCTTAACTAAGGCATTGAACACCAGTGTCCTTGAAAAGCCCTGGTGACTGTCTTCTGTAGGCTAGTCATGACTGCAGGAGATGCTGCCAGTAAGTTAGGTTCCCTGATTTTATTAGGGATGATGGGATCCAGAGTGACAGAAACTAAGTGTCAGAGCTTAAATAGGATCAGAGACAAGGCACGTACTTTTACAGCAATGGGCAGTACGGATGAGGTGGTAATCAGAATATTTTGACCCACAGGAATCTTTGGAGAAAGCTATTTTTAAAAAATGGTATCTATCAAAGATGTATTTAACTCATTATTGATGCAACCAACAGTATGCTAAAGCTGATTAAAAAATTGTAAGGCATATAGAATTATTTATAGCTATGGAAAGAAAAAAATGCTAGATTAAGATTTCTAAATTACATATAAAAAATTTTAATGCCCTACACGCTATGTAAAGTTTTCTATGGCATAAAAATCATTTGCATTTCTATAGGACGAAATTAATCTGCATTGCTATAGAAACAGAATCATCTACATCACCATGAGTTTTCTCCTTACCAACCGGTACCCTTACAGAGTTGTAAAATACTATAATCAAACCTACATGTCCCTAGGGGTTAGATAATCCTAGTTAGATAAACCTGCTACACAAGGCTCTACTGTGACATTGAAAGGACATGCAATCATCCAATTGCTTATTTCTAAGTTTTAGATTTTTGTTTTACTTAACAGTTCTTTCCTTTTGTACACAAATTCCTGTCATCCCTGGCCACAGTCAGTGACTGATGCTTTTTGTCACTATAAAAAGATTTATCCTGCATGGAGTCATACACAATGTATTCTTTGTGTCTGGGATCTTTTGCTTAGTATAAAACTGTTGGGCTATATATCTTTTAGTATCTATCAGAAGTTCATTATTTTTGCTGTTGTTGAGTTGTATTCTGTTACGTGGATTTACCAAAATTTGTTTAGCCATTTATCTACTGATGGACTTATGTCCTTCCAGTTTATAGCTATTTTAAATAAAGCTGCTAAGAATCTTCAAATGCAATTCTTTATGTGAACATATGTTTTCATTCCAACTGGGTAAATAACAGTGAATGGAATCATTAAGTTGTATGGTGTGTGCACAACTTATAAAAAAGAAATTCTCAAAGTGGTTAAATCATTTTACATTCCTACCAGTGGTATATCAGAGTTTCAGGGGCTCCCTATCTTTACAACACTTGGTATTGCCAATCTTGTTTTAACCATAATAATGGGTAAATAGTAGGTCTTAGTTCAGGCTGCTAGAAGAAAAATACCATAGCCTATTTGGGTTAAACAACAAGCATATATTTTTCTTTCTTTCTTTCTTCTTTCTTTCTTTCTTTCTTTCTTTCTTTCTTTCTTTCTTTCTTTTCTTTCTTTTTTTATAAAGATTTTATTTATTTATTTGACAGAGAGAGAGAGAGAGCAAGCAAGTAGAAGGAGCAGCAGGCAGAGGCAGAGGGAGAGGGAGAAGCAGTCTCCTTGCTAAGGAAGGAAGCCCCATGTGGGGCTTGATCCCAGTGCCCTGGGATCATGACCTGAGCTGAAGGCAAATGCTTAACTGACTGAGACACCCAGGCACCCCAACATGTATTTCTTACAATTCTAGAGGATAACAAGTCCAAGATCAAAGTGCGAGCAGATTTACTGTCTAGTTAGGACCTGCTTCCTGGTTTATAGAGGGCCATGTTCTTATTGTACCCTCACATGATAGGATGAGAGTAAGAGAACTCTCTGGGTCTTTTATAAGGGCACTAATCCCATTGATGAGGGCTTCATCATCATGACCCAATCATCTCTCACAGTCCCCACTTCTAAATACCATCTCATTAGATATTAAGTTTTAGCATAAAAATTTTGATGGATAGAAACATCCAGTCTATAGTATAGTAGTAACTTGTTATGGTTTTAATTTTCATTTAGCTGATTATTAATCACATTGAGCCTTTTTCCATGTAGTTATTGGTCATTATTATGTATTCTTTTGTGGGGCACTTGATTAGGTCTTTTGCCTGTTTTGGTGAAGAGGTGTTTTGTAGTGTAATATCCTCTAATTATCTTTCTTTTCTTGTGATTATGTATGATATGTTATGATGAAAATATAGGAATATAAGATTGTATATATGTATATTTAACATGTATTAATACACAAAGGTTTTTCTTCTTTCATTTAAAAACATAATTTAACCCTACTTTGGTGAACTATGTATTATTATGAATTTAATTATTTAGTAGTGTTTAGATTGGATAAAGAACAAAAAAAGATTAGTCTGATTAAACCATTCCTTATTAAAACAGTTCTATTTTCTCTATGCTATGTTGTAGATGAATGGATGAACTGTATATCTCAGCTATTAGTAAGAAAACTTGTACAAAAAAAGAAAACTTGTACAAATTCAGAGTAATATTAATAATTTTAACCTATACATTTTAGATATAATCTAAGGGTTTAAGATAAACAATTTATATAAAGAATTGAGAACATAATTTGATTCACTCTTATAGCAAAAAAATACATTTTTGAAGATTGAGTAACTTATGGATAATATTGAATGGAACTAAGTAAATAAAATAAATTCCAATAAGTGTATAAACTTTTGAAATTGAATATATTACATAGAGATATGAAAATTTCCATGTGAAAGTATAGCTGAAATTATTTGTAGAAAGAAATATAAATATTAAAAACCTTATGTAAATGTAGGAGACATATTTGGAAAATGATTGTTCATTTGATTGTAGAAGGATTTGTTTAACTTTGATCATTCATTGATTTATTCAATATACAAACATTTATCGAGCTTAGCAACTACAGTATAACTAACATTATTATGTGTTGAGGATATATATTATGTAAGACTCTAATTTCAATGAAGTTGCATGTTCATAAAGATCATATTTTGATACAGTGTTAAAGATGATAATATAGATATATAGCACATATACTCTTAATGATAGATATGTGATCTATGAATTTTGTAGTATTTCTAATAACTATACTAATATTGTAAATTATATTAGCCTAATATCAATATTTTCTAGCTTTAAAAATAATGGTTTATTGTATTTATATATTTTATATTGAGAAACAACCTAGCAATTCTAACAAAAGAAAAAGATTATCATGAAGGTTGCAATGGTGTCAATCAGTGAGAAAACAGAACATAGGTTGTCCCTCTGAACTCACTTCTTTTTCTTGGGCTTCTCTTTAACCTGAGAAAACAAAATTTTACCTAGTTAAGAACTTAAAGGAAAACAGTTCCTGGGGGAGCAAAAGATCATGAATAGGAGACTAAAGAGAGTCGGATGCAAAGATTCTGTGCTGAAATTAGGCCTTCTGTAAAACTCATGAATTCCAACCAATACTATTGACTCCCACTGCATGTTACCCACATGGCCCCTTTTCCTTTATCTTGCCCACTCTAATTATTGATGCCTTTCTTTGTCCTCACATATTATGTTCTCTCCCCAGTGCAAGTGGGACTTAGGAGTTCCGTTCCAAAACATTTGAGAACACAGTGTTACTGTGTAACACTATACCCCCTGGTTCTTCAGTACACACCTTAAAGGTAGCTGTAATAAACTCTAATTCCATATGAAAATTATAATTGAGGATTAAATGAACAAAAGATCAAATTTAAATATTATATATCTATCCAAAATCATCATCATCAGTAGGTTTGTATTGTTTTTGTGAACTCATAAGCTTTGGCAGAAAAAAACAAGTAGGTAACATACTGTTTTAGATTAGGCAGTCACTGCTGGTCTGGTTCTTGGGTTATTTATTTCTTGGAAAATGTTTAACTTGGTCTCATATTTAATGTGTCACTCTGAAGGAAGTGACTCTTTCCTTCTCCCTCTCCAACTCCTGCATTATCATCTCAACTTTTGGCACATGCTATCACAACTGTTCCCTATGTCCTTTTTGATGATGTTAGAACTCATTCCAGTTCTAGTGATATTGGATACTCTTTGTATCAAACCACAGAATCTTTTCTTATGTCTCTGAAACAAATATATGAATAAACAAACAAGCTTCTTATGATAGCTTTCTAGAATTTTTGCCTCTTACTGGTTTCTGTGTCAACACACACACACACACACATATATATATATATATTTCATGTGAAAGACATGGTAAAGGCACAACACTGGTCCATGAATAAAATTTCCCCACTTTCAAACTTTAGGGATTTAATAAATGGGGATTGACTATAATTGAATAAAGGACGGATTTTTATGGAATGAATGGATTTTCATACCTTGAGCAGCATTTTCAAAGCAAGCCCCCAGAATAACCTGTGGGTCAATTCACAAAAATATGAAGGGTTTTATGGCCTAATAAATGTGGTGTAATAAATAAAAACTATCTTTTAGGTTGTAGGTTTAATGCACTTAATAGTCTCTCTCATATTTCTTATTGAAGAAATGTGCTTGGCAAAATAGTTCTCAAGCTTATTTGAAAGGTAGTTTAGTGCATTGGTTAAGAACTCAAGGTCTGGGGTCCCCTGGGTGGCTCAGTCTGTGAAGCGTCTGTCTTCAGCTCAGGTCATGATCCCAGGGTCCTGGGATCGAGTCCTGAGTTGGGCTCCCTGCTCAGCAGAGAGCCTGCTTCTCCCTCTCCCCCTGCCTGCTCCTCCCCCTGTTCATGCTCTCTCTCTCAAATGAGTAAATAAATAAAATCTTTAATAAAAAAAGAACTCAAGGTCTGCAATCAGGTGACTCAAGATCGTATCCTGACTGCATTTGCCACCTGGAGGCCTTGGACAAATTATTTAATCTTTCTGTTTCTCAGTTCCATCATGTACAAGATGGAGTTAATAATAACTGCCTCATAGATTTCTTGTGAGGATTGAATGAATTAATATATGTCAGGTGCTTTGAGTAATAGGTGATACAAGTGCTCTAAAAAGATCCGTGATTTTAATTTGACTTTGGCATCCTTTTTTCATGTAGTACCTACTAGTAGCTTGTGACTAATAGTGTACTTATCATTCATTGACTAATTCCCAAATGCTGGTTATGTGTTAAGTGTTGTCTTTGTCAGTTTGGGCTGCTATAACAAAATACTAGAGTGGCTTAAACAGCAAACATTTATATCTCATGGTTATGGATACTGGAAAATCCAAGATCAAGGTGCTGGCAGATTCCATGTCTGGTGAGAGCCCATTTCATGGCTTATAGATTGCTGTCTGCTTATATCTTCATGCAGTAGAGAGCAGAGAGTGAGGATGCAAACTTCTGTGTTTCTTCTTACAAGGGCCTAATTACTCTCCAAAGGCCCCCATCTCATAATATCACATTAAAGTTTTAGGATTTCAGCATGTGAATTTTAGGAGTGGGGGACACAAACATTCAGTCGATAACAGCAGTACTACTAATATTTATTTTTATTTTAAAGATAAACTGGGGCAGATTAATCACTTCAATCAATCATCAACAAATATTTACTTAGCAAGATGTATCATGCCTATATGTGTAGATAAGAGGTACACACAGGTTAGAAACCTTGTTCTGTCTGACTTTGATACTTGTACCAGCAATGGATGGACATAACGGATCTTCTTGTATTTATTTAAGATACTGGAGAAGTTGAACATGACTATCTGGGGGTGCATGGGTGGCTCAGATGGTTAAGTGTCTCCCTTCAGCTCAGGTTGTGATCTCCAGGTCCTGGGATCAAGACCCACATTGGGCTCCTGCCTCAGAGGGGAGTCTGCTTCTCCCTCTGCCTCCCCATCCCCCACTCCTGCTCTCTCTCTCTTTCAAATGAATAAATAAAATCTTAAGAAATATATATATTTGAACATGGCTATCCATTACCAAGATCTCAACTGCAGAAGAATAATCTATTACATTGAGAATTTGCACATATCAGTGCTCCTAGGGATGGTTTTTCATGGCTGACTGCATCATGGTAAGTGCCTGACCTAAGAAAGGATGATCAGTTGCCTAATGAGTTCTACCAAACAGGGATAATGGTGATTAAGCGAACAATTCCAGACTTGCTTTTAGAGCATTTGAATATCAGACACACTAGGGAGGAGTTTTTAATCCTATTAATATGGGATGGAGAGATGGAACATTGCTTATTCACCATAATGGTTAAGTCCTTGCTGGTAGAACAATAAGAGTCAGGTGCATCTGATTTTCTGCTAGAGCTGATACTATACTATAGTGTCTGTGAGGTCTGGCTCATGGCTGGTCCTATTTTCCTTTCTTCCCTTACATCCTTCTAGAACAGGAAAATTGTGACTAGCCAAGAAGGTGCAAAAAATGCTGTTAGCACTTTCTCAGTTCTACCTTTCGCAAATATCAGTATTCCCATATGCAAAGTACCCTTGTTTCTAGAGAAAAGGGGAAGAGAAAGAGGGAAGAATTTTAGTTACGGGTAGGAATTTTTTGAGAGAAAGAAGATGGAGAAAATGATTTTTTAAATTTTGAGCCCATTACCCTTTAACAGGGAATTAAATTCAGCAAAAGGGGTTATAAATAGATATGGTTTCCTTCATCCCTTTAAAAGAACTGTGTGTTATTCAGGGCAAGAGATTGTGACCAAATTTGATGGAACTGTTTGTGTAGATGCCATGAGTTCAGGGGCCCTGCAGAGCACAGTCTTTGCCCACAGACAAAATAGAGCCCAAAGTTAGTGAAAAGGTTATTCCCACATCTGCATGAAACACAGCATCCTTCCAGTCCTTTAGAGGCCTACAGCTTGGGGCATTGGAGTTTTCATGACTAGAAGTGGTGACTCTTTTTCAAGGGCTTCTGCAGTCAGGGAGGAAGAACTTTTGTGAGCCTGAAGGAGAGCTGAAGAGGAGTCTAAATGTGACATGATGACTGCAGCTGACAGACTGGTTTCTAAGTATAATTGAAACATCCTTTGAGTACTTCCAGAAAAAATTAAAAAACTTGGAGAACAAGTTGAGGGGAGCTTATTTCATGCTTAGGCAGAGAGGAGAGAGGATGATGACTCATAATTAAATATCTCTCCATTTTTAAAAATCACAGTCTGTTAAGGCTTGGGAATACTGGTTATAATTAAAATAAATCCCTATCAACTGAGATAATATCAGCATATCCTAAAAGATCCCTTCCAATCTGAGAGAGCTTAACACACACAATTATATGGTATACTACCTACAAGAAGTGACGACAGGCAGCAGTAGTGAGGATTATTTTCTATTAAATTAATTTGAGGATGGAAAAGACAGAGTTATTTTGTTATTTTTATTTTTTAATTCAAACCAGAAAGGGCTAAAGTCAAAGAAGTAAACACCAAACTAAGAATCACATGGTAGAAATTCTTTCCTAGAACTAAATAGTTGAATTTTGTACAATTTGACAAATGATTAACAATTACTATAAAAATATATGTACTTCTTTTTTTGAAGATTTTATTTATTTATTTATTTATTTAAGAGGTGCAGAGCCTGACAGAGGGCTTGATCCCATGACCTGGAGATCAGGACCTGAGCCAGAGTGGGATGTTTAACCCACTGAGCCACTCAGGTGCCCGTGTACTTTTTTTTATTCAACTTTATATTTTGGGGAAAAAAAATATAGACTTGGGGGATTCCTGGATGGCTCAGTGGTTGGAGTGTGTGATTCTTGATCTCAGGGTTGTGAGTTTGAGCCCCACAGTGGGTTGTAGAGATGACTTAAAAATAAAAAAAATCTTAAAAAATTTTTCGACTCAGCAGATTGCAAAAATAGTACAGAGAAGGTCTATGTACCCATCATCCAGCTTCTGTCAATGGTGGCATCATACACAGTATATTATCCAAGCCAGGATACTGATATTGGCAAAATATAATTAACTTAGACCAATCACTTCAACTACTATAAACCACGAAAACCCACCCAAGATGAAATAGATAATCTGAATACTCCTGTATATATTAGAGAAATTGATCTGTAATTTGAAAGCTCTGGAAAATGAATTTCTAGGTGGTTTCCCTGGAGAATTCTACCAAGTACTTAAAGAAGAAGTAATATCAGTTCTACACAATCTTTTCTAGAAGACAGAAAAGGAAGCAACACTTCCCAGCACTTTGGGGGGCTAACATTACCCTAGTACCAAAACCAGATGAAGATTGCAGAAAAAAGCAAGCAATTTCTCATGAACATAGACAAACAAATCTTCAACAAAATATTAGTGAATTGAATCCAGCAATATTTTGAAAAAAATTATACACATGACCAAGTAGATTTTATTCCAATTATTCAAGGCTAGTTCAACACTTCAAAATTCATTAATGTCTCTATATGCTAAAAATTGCAAAACCATGATGAAAGAAATAAAGAGGATCTAAATAAATGGAGAAGGAAACTATGTTCATGGATGGGGAAGCTTAACATAATGAAGATGTCAGTTCTGCACAAACTGATCTATAGGTTAAATACAACTCCTATCAAATTTTCGGCAAGATTTTTTCTTGTAAACATGGACAAATATATCTTAAAATAAATATGCAAAAGCAAAGGAACTAGAATAGCCCAAGCAGTTTTGAAAAAGAAGATTAAAGCTAGAGGAATCACTCTACCCAATCATAGTACACCGTTATCTATTTATATATTTTTTCCTATGTCTCTACTTAACATGCTTAATCTTTCTAGCTTTTGAATATATAAAAAACAATTATAATGATGAATGTGTTTTCATGTTCTATCTGCTAATTCTAACATCCGTTTCTGTTCTGGGTCAGTTACAATTGATTGCTTTTTCTCCAAACATAATTTCCTGCTTCTTTGGATGCTTGTTGATTTTTTTTTTAATCAAATGACAGGAAATATAAATCTTACTTGGTTGGGTGCTATATACTTTTGCATCTAGAAATATTTTGGCCTTTTTTCTCAGTGCAGTTAAGTTACTTGAAAAGAATATGATTCATACTGGTCTTGTTTTTACAATTTGTTTTTCAGGACAAGAGCAACATTTAATCTAGGACTAATCTTACTCCATTACTAAGTCAAGGCCCTTCTGAGTACTCTACACAATGTACCTTGAACTATGAGGTTTCCTACTCTGGCTGGTGGGAGCAGTCAGTATTTCTGGTCCTGGGTGAGCACGAGGGACTGCTCTGTCTATATATTTCAGCTGTTTTTTTTGCCCTCAGCCATGGGTGGTCTTCTCACATCCATGCACCAATGAGTGCTTGTCTGTATCCTGGAGGCAAACCCTCAATAGTTCCAGGGGGTTCATTCTCTGAGAAGCTATCTTCTCACTGGTGCTCTTTCCCTTGATTCTTGTCACCTTGGTCTTTCTGGATTTCCAGTACTGTTTTCTCTGCCCAGAGAGTCTGCCAGTCTCTTTCTCTGTAACCCCTTCTTGCACAAAAGTCTGGGCATCCTTTCAAGTCAGTAAGCTGGGCCAGTAATAGAACTCACCTCATTTGTGTCCCATCTCGCAGGGATGACCATCCTTTATCTGATGTATAGAAAATATTGTTTCATATATTTTATTTGCTTTTTTTAGTTGTTTCAAGTAGGAGGGTAAATTCAGTGCTATTGTTCCTTCTTGGCCAGATGTGGAAATCCCACCATTCTACTTTAGTTCTATTTTCTTCTGGACATTTAAATTTCCTGACTTCGCTTCCTTCTTCCACTTTAGTAACTTCCTTTTGCTACAACCAGAGTAATTCTTTTAAAATACACAGTTGGTCAAATACCGAAAAACTTTGTCTTCTCAAAGCATTTAACATGAAGAATAAAATCTAATAAAAGTTTACAGCACTTCTGTTCAAATCTGGCCTTGGGGCGCCTGGGTAGCGCAGTCATTAGGCATCTGCCTTCGGCTCAGGGTGTGATCCCGGCGTTGTGGGATCGAGCCCCACATCAGGCTCCTCCGCTGGAAGCCTGCTTCTTCCTCTCCCACTCCCCCTGCTTGTGTTCCCTATCTAGCTGGCTGTCTCTCTGTCAAATAAATAAATAAAATCTTAAAAAAAAAAAAAAATCTGGCCTTAAGCCTTCTAATCCAATGTCTTCTAGTACTTCCTTTCATACCCTATATCCAGCCATGCTCAGCTTGGAGCTCTTCAAAGGTGTGGATGTTCTTGTGTCTTTAGATAGTCATACATCCTTGCACTTTCCTCCTAGCTGTCCCCTACTCATCCTTTCTCATTTTAAGTATACTGTCTCTAGGTTTAACTCAGTACACAGCACACAACAGGCACACAATACAAACTCCCTTTAGCATATTGTAATTTAGGATTGGTGTGGGGAGGATGGAGTTGAAAATAGAAATTGGTCTGGGATATTTGTGACTTTAAAAAAATTAAATGAATTCTTAATAAAAATTATGTTACTAATGCTTATGTTCTCTACTGAATAGTAAGGACTATGGCTGTTTTCAACAGCTCAAGTTTGCAGTGGAGTTTATCCACCTGCTCCCTTTTCTCATCACTCCTACTGAGTCTTTTGGCCTTTCTCCAGGGCTCTCTGTTTGGTGCCAGGTTTTACCCCATTCAAGGTTGGCATGTTCATTCAATTTTATTCCAGGAAAGGCCCTTCTACTCCTTCCCCAGGCCAGCTGGCATCTTCTTAAAATCCTTTCCAATAATCATGGCCTATCTCATGTTCCAGGTTCCTCTCGCCTTGGCTTTTTCTCATAACACACCAGATTCTCTAATGAGGCAAAGGCTATTTGTCTTGACTAGTGGTGGGCAGAATTCCTAGTCCTATTACAAGCCACCAAGCAGAAATTATTTAACTAGAAAGAAAAGACAGCATTTAAAATTTAAAAGGTGGTCAAAGGATAAAAATAAAGAACAATTTTTTTTATACTTTAGATAAAGATCCTCAAAAGAATATTCTTATAAAAAACTACAATGTTAATTATTGACATATAAAACTGTTCTTTGGAACATGTTTCAAAGGTATGTTTTTTAATTTGAAGTACATTAAACTGTATGTACAAGGACGTTTTTGGAAAAATAATTATTTTTCTCTGTTTTTAATTTTTGAGAACTTCTTGAATATAGACTGGGTTAATATTTGAATCATATATTCATTTGTCATAAAATATTAACTACAGGTAGTTCAAAGCACAATGCTTGATTTGGGGGACACATACGGATCAACAATGCACATTAGTTACTCCCTTCTTGTACCTATGTGTGAATAGATCACTAAAACGCAAGTTATTGGTTCACAGCTGAACTACAAAATTTTAGAACTTCTACAATACCTAGCAATATTACATAACTATTATATATACATATATAGCTTTGCAGAACTGATATATAAATTAAAATGTGACTTTCTTTTTATCCTGTTGTTTCTTTCTTTGAATCCCAGAGTCATAGAATTGAGTTAATTGTCTTTATCACAGAATTGTCTTTATCACATACTCTCTTCAGTGACTCTTGCATACCTTATTTATTAGCTTGTTTTTGTTTACAAGCAGTGATGTAACAGATACCAGTTAACCTAATAGCCAAACTAGAACATCTAATGATCCGGTTCTTGCCATTTCTGCCCCCTACCTGTTCGCTACTTTCTAGTTACTACTATTATCTTGGATCATACGTGGATATTATCTTGCTTTTAAAAATATGTCTTAGTCATAGCTAAGTATCTTTATAAGTGGATTGTTTTGTCTTACATTTTTTTTACATTTACATTTTTTACATTTTTAGCTTTATAAAATATATTATGCAGTATTTTAACTTTTTGGACTGACTTTTCCCACTTAAATTTAGATTACTTACCTTCAGTAGTGTTATTGTATGCAACATTTATTTATTCACTATTTGACATTATTACATTTTATAAATAATAATAATTTCATCATCTACTTACTGGTCGATATATTTTTGACTGTTTATAAATTTTTGCTATTACAAACATTACTGGTATAAATATTCTGCATATAAATCTGGTTTACCTTTGGAAGAGATTCTCTTTGTTATAAAATTATCTGAGTTAACTGTAAGTTTCCTAGAAATTATGAGAAAAAATATGACATTTTTAGACTGAATTTTGTTACTATATATACTTATGTATCCCAAATTCTATTTATTGTGATGTACATGTGTATAGAAATATAATAAAAGTATTATACATACATATTTAAAAGTATTAAATTTTTCTTGAAAGTTAATTTTGTTGGGAATTTCAAATTTGCCGTCCAAGGATTAAATTCAATCTGCAAATGTTTTTCTTTGTTGTCTTATTTAAGAGATATATACTCTTTTTCCTAATTAAAAAAAAAAAAGCTAAGTACTCTGTTGTGTCTCACATGTATCAGTTAGTGTGAACACAACATCCATTTCTGCATGGGACAATATTTCTTCTGTTTAGCTCATAAAAGTAAGGTAAGAGTTGCGACTAGATCTGACAAATTGGGAAAAACTAGGAAGCATTGTCCAAATATCACAGAAGTTTAAACACGCAATTTGGAGTAAATACATCCACTAATATCTGTTCAATGTTGATATTATTCAACATCACTTTCAATGGCCTGAAAAAATGAGATTGTCTTTTTGTCATAAACCTTCTTATTCAAATCTTTTATCTTATATCTCCTTTTTACAAAACAAAACTGCACTAAACTTTTTTTCATGACTAGGTAGGACGATGGCTAGTTCTTCCTGAAAGTACCAAACAGATGACTCACAGTCGTTTCTTTTAGGGCTGACTTTATGCTCTGAAATTTTTAAGGCTGTGTTTGTAACTTATTACTTTACCACAAGGGTGCACTAAGAAGCCCTCATAAACACAAGAAACAGCTATTTAATTTGCTATAACTCATTTATCCAGAGCAGTAAAATGTTTCTACTGAATTCACATGAAGCTGTTCATACTCAAAGAACTTTTCTACATTGTTAGAGATACTGTGCAGAGGAGCAAAAAATGAATTCTCTTCACAAAGAAAATACCAGTAAATAAGAATTTCTTCATAATAATTTATTATTGTCTTTAAAATTGTTTCATAAATTGTTTCAGGCATAAAAATGAATTTAGTCAAGGATTTTTTTATTTCTTTGGTAGTTAAAAATAGTTTTCCTCTCTAAAAAAAGTTTTAGGGGCGCCTGGGTGGCACAGCGGTTAAGCGTCTGCCTTCGGCTCAGGGCGTAATCCCGGCGTAATGGGATCAAGCCCCACATCAGGCTCCTCTGCTATGAGCCTGCTTCTTCCTCTCCCACTCCCCCTGCTTGTGTTCCCTCTAGTGCTGGCTGTCTCTATCTCTGTCAAATAAATAAATAAAATCTTTAAAAAAAAAGTTTTAATTACTTAGGAGAAATAGTGATAGGATTTTAGCATATATTCTAATTATGAACTATAAGTGTTTCATATATTATGTTAGAATTATACCAATTTTTCTTCATTACTTAAATTAAATAAAATTGTATATTGAGTTTTTATGAACCTTACACAAATGAAGAGACATTTTACATACTGCATATACCAACCTGGACTACTGGAAGTGAGTTTAAAAAAAAACCCGCAAAAAATGAACAATAGTGTCCCACATCTAATTATGTCTATATATTAAAAGCACATTGTATCACCTTTGTCATCTCATTGACAAAAAGTGGCAATCATTTTGCTTTTAGATACATCTTTGCAATTATTAACATATAGATGTACCACATCACATCCTTTAATCTCCAGTGAGCATTTATTAGCTGCCTATTGCATGTCAGGCACTGTGATAGATCTTAGGGAATCAAAGTTAATAATAATAGCAGAAACAAAGGCTTCTTTAGGGCATTCATTGTCTATTAGGAAAGCTGTGGAGATGGAGTTTTTAGAAAGGAGTTTAGTCTCCGCTCATTCAATGATTCTTTGGGAACTTCAAAAGGTCTAGTTTGCTCATTTGTAAAATACAAGAATTAGAGTAAATGATCTTTCAATTTTCTTTGAACTTTAGCATGCTGTGATTCTACTTATGTGACTGCATAATTAAGAGATTTATTCTACTGAAATGCAAAAGAAACTGGATTTCAACCTGAACATTTTATAGTATCAGGACAATAAATATATTGTGGACTTTCGATCTTGAACATAAGGACATTATTCATTTTTATGGTTTAGTTCAGCAGTAGGCGCCTTGCCAATGTGATAGGCACAAAACGACCCCTACATACAAAATAATCCTTTGAATACAACATTCCAGTTTAATGCTATTCATCACTGTAGATTTCTTAGTAGGCTAATTGGCTTGATAATTGAAAATATGGAATATCATTTCAAGAAATATTTTATATTGAAGATTTAATATTGTGGGATTTACTGAGGACTTCCTTACTTTCTGTCACATCTATCATCACCTTTAATTCACATTTAAAATTGTTCGTTTCTTATGAAAGATATCAAACACATAAAAAATGGCAGAATGATATAATAAATTCCCCTGTATTCATCACAAAGTTTTTCTTTTTTTAGTTAATTGTAATTGTAATTGATATACAATGTTACATTAGTTTCAGGTCTACAACATAGTAACTCAACAACTCTATACCGTATGCTATGCTCATCATAAATGTAGCTATCATCCATCATCATACAAATGCTATTAAAATACCATTGATTATATTCCCTATGCCATACCTTTTATTCCCATGATTTATTCATTCCCTAACTAGAAGTCTGTATCTTCTACTCCCACTCATAGGTCTAATTCTGCTTTTTGTTTGTTTATTCATTTGTTTTGCTTTTTCAGATTTCACATATAAGTGAAATCATGGTATTTTTCTGACTTATCTCACTTAGCATAATACCCTTTGGACCCATCCATATTGTTGCAAATGGCAAGATGTTATTGCTTTTATGGCTGAGTAATATTCCTATGTGTGTATGTGTGTGTGTATCAAATCTTCTTCTTCTTTTTTTAAAGATTTTATTTATTTATTTGACAGAGATAGAGACAGCTAGCGAGAGAGGGAACACAAGCAGGGGGAGTGGGAGAGGAAGGAGCAGGCTCATAGCAGAGGAGCCTGATGTGGGGCTCGAACCCACAACACCAGGATCACGCACTGAGCCGAAGGCAGACGCTTAACCGCTGTGCCACCGAGGCGCCCCTGTATCAAATCTTTATCCATTCATCTATCAATGGATAGTTGGGCTGCTTCCATATGTTGGCTATTGTTAATAATGCTACAATAAATGTAAGGGTGCATATATCTTTTTGAATTAGTGTTTTTATTTTCTTTGGGTAAATAATAATGGAATTATTGGTTCGTATGGTATTTCTGTTTTTAATTTTTGAGGAGCCCCCATGCTATTTTCCACAGTGGCTGTACCAATTTGCATTTCCATCAACAGTGCACCAGGGTTCGTTTTCCTCCACATCCTCACCAACACATGTTGTTTCTTGTGTTTTTGATTCAAGAGACTCTGACAGTGGTAAGATGATTTCTCACTGTGGTTTTGATTTGCATTTCTCTGATGATTAGTGATGCTGAGAATCTTTTCATGTGTCTGTTGGCCATCTATATATCTACTTTGGAAAAATGTCTATTCAGGTCCTCTGCCCATTTTTAAATTATATCATTTGTGTTTATTTGTTTGTTTGTTTTGGTGTTGAGTTGTATAAATTCTTTATGTATTTTGAATATTAACCCTTATTGGGTATATAGCTTGCAAATATCTTTTCCCATTCAGTAGGTTGACCTTTTTGTTATGTTGATGGTTTCCTTCACTGTGCAAAAAGTTTTTAGCTAATAGTTTGTTTTTGCTTTTGTTTTCCTTGCCTTAGGAGACATATCTAGAAAAATATTACTATGGCTGATGTCAAAGAAATGACTGCCTGTTTTCTTTTAGGAGTTTTATGTTTTCAGGTCTCACATTTAAGTCTTTAATCTAATTTGACTTTAGTTTTATGTACAGTGTAAGAAAGTGGTCCACTTTCATTCTTTTGCATGTAGCTGTTCAGTTTTCCTAGCACCATTTATTGAAGAGACTCTTTTCCCCATTGTATATTCTTGCCTCGTTTGCCATGGGCTAATTAACCATATTAATGGAGGTTTATTTCTAGGCTCTCTGTTCTTTTTCATTGTTCTATGTGTCTATTTTTATGCCAGTACCATATGGTTTTGATTACTATAACTCTGAAGTATATCTTAAAATCTGGAATTGTGATACCTCCAGTTTTGTTCTTTCTTGAGTGCTTTGGCTATTCAGGGTTTGTTGTGGTTCCATACAAATTATAGGATTATTTGTTCTAGTTTTATGAAAAATGCAGTTGCATTTTTTCCTACTTCTTCAGTTGTTTGTATTTGACTTTTCTTCTCCGTTATGGCCATTCCTGTGAGCATAATGTAAGCATGGTGGGTGATAAAGGATTATAGGATGTCTGCTTATGTGTCTTATTAATTAATGTGCATTAGTATTATTTGAGCTTGATCCCAGATTTTTCATCTTAATATGGATTGCCGTTGGGCCTGCCTGACTTTATGACTTAGTGGACCAAACCAAACACAGCTCATGATAGGCTGTTCCATATATATGGTCACTTGGTTTTATATTGTTAAGTGTTTCAACATTACCAGGGCCTGATAACTCACCAGGAGCTGTTTTTCAAAAAGTACATAATTCTTCACACAAATGGCACTACCTTGTTCCATCACCCCAGTTGCTGTATTGTGATTCAACTCCTAAGGCTTGCTATAAATGCCTCACTAACTTTTTATATCACTGAGACTTCAATTTTATTATAGAATCTACTAACTTGTATAGCCTAAGCAGCAGGTTTATTATATCATAGCCTGAACCTGTTTCATATCCCTTTTCTGCTCCAGCTCAGAGATAGCAGGATTTTATGGTATTTGGGCTATAGACCTGAGATCAGCATTCTTATGTGAGGAATGTGTTGTCTTCAGAAACTTAAGTTGAAGAGGCACTGTATTTCCTACTTTGTAGTTCAGGATGCAAGATACAATAATGTGTCATTTAATCTGGAGAAAGTGTCCTGTCAGGCTGACCACCGGCTCTCCTAAAATTTTGCTGATATGGCAGATTCCTAAATCTTCATAAATGTTTTCTTCCTTTCATCTCGAGCTCATGTGTCTTACCAAGGCGCCCAGTGTGCTAACCACCTTTTGTTTATCCTGCCTGATTGCATGGTATCATTGATATAAGGATCAGTGTGATGTTCTGGGGCATGCCCTTATGATTCAGGTCTCTTTGAACTGAATGATAACATGGAGCTAGAGAGTAAACTTAAATTTGAGGCAAGCCTGTGATTGTATTTTGTTGGATATTCCATATGACTACAAACCTTTTCTGTTCCTTTTTCCTGATTGGGAGAAGCACACACACACACACACACACACACACACACACACCAGAGTCACTCACACATTCTTTAGATCTACCACATATCATGTACTTGGGGCCTTATTAATGTGCTTGAGTAAAAATACCATGTTTGGCAATTGGGCTACTACTTGGTTGAGTTAGCAGCAATGTATAGTTGTTCTCCAGGATCCATGTTTTTTTTTTTTTGTAGGAGCCAACTAGTGATATAAATGGATATAATATGATAGGGACCACTACTCTCTATCATCCACCATCTTATACCCCACCCCACCCCCAGGATGCAATATTTTCTCTGATTTTCTATTTTATCTGGGAGGTGAGAAGGGTGGAGAACAGAGTTTTCAAGTCATCCTTTTGATAATCCCCACTGTAATAGCTCTTACCCCAAAGACCAAGGAACCAATGCAAGGATTACTACCCATCTGCTAAGAGTACCTGTCCCGATTATACATTCAGGGATCATGTGGGTCTATGTGTCTAGTGAAGCCACTAAAAACTAGATTTTAGCCAGAATGACATTTATTGCCTCATTTGCACCCACCTCATTTGCCTCTGCCTCTAAAAGAGGCCATAATGATTCTTTGTGTCTCTAGAGATCAATGTCAATGCAGATTCCGTGTTTAACAGTCCTCACAATGTCTGGTTATTCTTAGTGTACAGAGACTTAAGACTTAAGAAAATAGTCATAGATCCCTCTGAAAAATGACTGAGAAAGTTGTTACCATATATATTTCCCATGGTATTGCAGGTTCCTAACTCCTGGTGAATTCATTTGTCTCTTTTCATATATATTTGGTATTGATTCCTAGCAACCAAATTGCTGGGTCGAATAGTAAGTATATGACTTGCTAGAGAGCTTCAAATTTCCCTCCGTTAGGGTTGTATTACTTTCCTTTTCCACAGAAATATTTGAGAACACCTGTTTCCCTATAGCTTACCCAGAAGCATGTGCTAAATTTGGGATTTTGCTAATATGATAGGTGAAAAATATCTTAGTGTGATTTTAGTTTGCATTTTCTTATCATGAGTGAGACTGAATATTTTTTTGTATGGTTAAGTGCTATTTGCAGTTCTTTTACTGTGAACTCTGTTCTTAATTCCAGGAAATTATTATAGAGTTTGTGGATTTTTTCCTTCACAATGTTAGAAGCACTTTATACATTTGTGATATAAATTGTTTTCTGTGATAGATGTTTGAGTTTTTTTCTTTTATCATTTGATTTTTCTTATGGTTTTTTTGGTCATGAATGTTTTATGTAATAAAAATAAAACCTTTTTGCCCTTGTAGCTTTCAGTGTCTAAGTCATAGCCCGAAAGTTTCCCTCACACCTAGGTCAAATTGCAATTCACCCATGGTTTCATTAATTAATTGCTGCTGGAATTTGATCCATTTGGAATTTGCCACCTTGTATGGTATGAGGAATGGATACAATGTTATTTTTCCCCTATCCAGATCTCCTATATGTAATTAAATATGCAAACATGCAGACAAATGTGTGTGTTAAAATTCTGTGCCATTGATCTGTTTGCCTATTTGTACATTAACACCTTAATTAATAGAAACTGTATAATATATATTAATGTATGGGAGGGCTATTCCCAGCTTCTAGACATTAATCTTTTTTCAGGGATTTCATGTCTATTCTTATTTATTTATTCCTTCAAATGAACTTTATAATAATATTATCTAGCTCAAGAAAAAATATCCTTGGTATTTCTATAGAGTTTACATTAAATTTATAAATTAACTTAGGGAGTACTGATGCACTAAGTCTTTTTGTCCACATATACTTTTGTGTCTTTGGTGAGTTCAGTGTGTAGGTTTTGTATATTTCTTGGTAAGTTTACTTCTTAATTTATATGTATGTGCACATGCATAAGTATATTAATACATCTATGTATATAATTTGTTAGTCTAAATATGAACATTTGCTATCATAGATAGGGTTTTAGCCAGGTTTATTTGTATAGATGAAGGCTATAGTTTTGATATTGATTTCATAACATTTTTTTTTTTAAAGATTTTATTTATTTATTTGACAGAGATAGAGACAGCCAACGAGAGAGGGAACACAAGCAGGGGGAGTGGGAGAGGAAGAAGCAGGCTCACAGCAGAAGAGCCTGATGTGGGGCTCGATCCCATAACACCGGGATCACGCCCTGAGCCTGAAGGCAGACGCTTAACCGCTGCGCCACCCAGGCGCCCCAGATTTCATAACATATTTATCAAACTACCTAAACATTTGTAGTAATTTCTCCATTATTTTTTTGTGCGATCCAGAAATATAATTATTTGATTTATAAACAGAAAGAATTTACCTCTGTCTTTCCAAGTATTATGGCTTTAATTGCTTCCTTGTGTTTAGTTTATTTGGCTAAAATCTCCAACAAAAATGTTAAGTAGTAATGGATATAATGGGAATTTTTGTCTCACTTTTAAATTTACAGGAACAGTTCTAATATTTTCCCATTAGGTAAGATACTGGCTTTGGACTGAGGTGGATATATTTTACTAAGTTAAGGAAGTATCAACTAATTCTATTTATTTTTTTAAAAAGAGAATGTGTCAAACTTGTAATATATTGTTTCTTTATGTATGGAAATGACCTTCATTTTTCTCCTTAGTTCAGAAGATATGGGATTATATAAAATGAAATAAACCTCATGACATATTTTTAATATGTCTTATATATTTTTTTTTATTTTATTTGTTTATTTGACAGAGATAGAGACAGCCAGCGAGAGAGAGAACACAAGCAGGGGGAGTGGGAGAGGAAGAAGCAGGCATAGCAGAGGAGCCTGATGTGGGGCTCGATCCCATAACGCCGGGATCACGCCCTGAGCTGAAGGCAGTTAATATGTCTTATATTTTTAAAAAATTTTTGCTAATATTTTGTGTGGTGTTTGCTTCAGTATTTGTGGGTGAGTTTGAGTTGTAGTATTTTTTTTGTTTGTAATCATTGCTTGGTTTGGGAACCAATGTTATACTTCTTTCATAAGGTAATTTAGAAGTTTTCTTTCTTTTTCTGACCTCTGAAGTAGCTGTGTTGGAATAATCTGATTTTAAAGGATTAGTAGAATTTCTTGTTTGTATTTTACTTTGTCTGTTTGTTCTTTAATGGGTCCCAGGTGAACTCTAACCATTTTCTCTTTTTATTTTTGACAAATGGTATGTTTAATCTTTCTATTTCTATTGGGGTCAATTTTGTTAAGTTTCACTTTTGGGATAAAATTATCCTTTCCATCTAGATCAAATAACATTTGCATGGAATTGTGCAAAGTACTCTACTTTTTGGCATTCCTAGTTTTCGTGGTATTTCCTGTCTTACCTATGTCCTTTCTTCGACTTTTCTTTCTTTGGCTATTTCAGCTAATGTTGTATCTATTTTGTTAACTATTTCAAAGGTCCGAGCTTTCAGTGTATTAGTTCTACTTTTATGTTTTAGTGTTTATTTCTTCTTTAATTTATTTTTATTAATTCCTTTCTTCTGCTTACTTTTGGTTTGTCTTGTGGCCCTTTCTCTAACTTTTTTAGTTGGATTTTAAAAATTCAATTATTTTTAATGGTAGCTTTTATTGATGTAATTACATAATACCATTACTTGGCCTGTGACAATGGTTTTAATTATATTTCATATATTTCTATTCTGATATATCCTGTTTATTATTTTTTTCAAAAATATTTTGTGTTTTTTTGAATTATGATCAAATAGTGGTGATTGTATTATTTCTACTTTTTAGAATTTATTGAGGTTTTTTGTGGTCTATATTGTTCTACATTCTTACTTAATTTTTCTACTTTATTTGTCTTGAATTGATAGAGGTATGTTAAAATTTCTTACTGGTAGTTTATTTCTATTTCTCCTTAAATCTGTGGATGCTACTTCTTGAAAGTTTTTGTTGTGTTACTGGTTTCATAAATATTAATAATTTGCACATCTTCATTGTGAATTACAAACTTTATAAACTATTTTACTTTGTGTCCATTAGTGTATTTTGTTTTGAATTCTACCTTGTTAAAAATAAAGATTAAGATCACCTGCTTTCTTATTTTCATTTTCCTGATGTAGCTTTGTCTTCCGCATCTTTTTTTTAACCTTTCTGAAACTCCTTTTTAAAATACGACTTCAAAATGTAACATTATGTTGGATTTTGCTTTGTTGGCAAATTTGAATATTACTCTTTAAATAGGAAAAGTAAGCCCATTTACTTTTATCAGTGCAATTAATATGATTATCTTCAAATCTATAACATTAGTTTTTATTATTTCATTTATTTTTAAATCATTGCCCAGTAGTGTTTTAATATGAAGAGTAAATAATTTAGTGTATTTGTTTCCTAGGGCTACTGTAATAAGCTATCACAAATTTGGTAACTTAAAACAACAGAAATTTCTTCTCTCATGGTTCTGGAGGGCCAACATCCAAACTGAGAAGGGCCATATTTCCTCAAGGGGGTCCAAGAAAGATCTCATTCCTTGTTTTTTCCAGCTTTTGGCGGCAATTGGCATTCCTTTTCTACGTAGCACCAATGTTTGCCTCCGTAGCCAATTACCTATAGCTCTTCTGTCTGTTCTCCTTTGTGTGTCTCTTACAAAGTTTTTGTCATTGGATTTAGGTCATGTTCAGATAATCCAAGATGATCTCATCCCAAGGTCCTCAACTTAATTACATCTGCAGAACCTTTTTTCCCAAGTATGGTATAACATTTACAGGCTCCAAGAATGTGATATAGATACTTTCCGAGTGCCATTTTTTCCCTTCTATAATTTTTATTATGAAAAATTATCCAATCATCTAACTTGAACAACCATTCAACATTTTGACTTACTAGACTATTCTCTGATTATTTTTACTAAAGTGTTTTAAAGTGAATCCCAAAGTCATGTCATTTCAACTCCTAAATGTCAATATGCACTCAAAAAAGGGGCAGACATTTTCTTACATAACCATAGTGCCATTATCACATCTTGTGTAATTATAAATAATTTTTTATTATGCTCTAATACCTAGTTCAAATTTCATCAATTATCTAAAAAATCTTTGTGGTTAGTTTGAATTCAAATCCAAGAAAGGTATTTTCACTGTATTTGGTTATGATTTTTAGATTATTTGTGACATAGAATGATCTTTTCTCCCTTAGTTTTTTATGCCATTGACTTATTGAAGGAACCAGGTCAAGTGTCCTGAGGAACTCTAGAATTTGCACATTTCTTCCTGTGGTGCCATTTAGCTTGTTTATCTATCTGTAGTATTATCTATAGACTGGAATTTAAATGTAGAAGTTTACAATTAGGTTTAAATTTTTTTGGGTGCCAATTTTGGACTACTTAAGTTGGTATCTATTTTTCCTTTCCTTTACCTCCTACGAAAAAAGGAGAAAGGATCCAAAGTATAAAGTACAGTATAAAATAACTATAGTGTATCTATCCTTTTACAGGATTGTGACTATATTCTTTTCTTTATAACCATCAGTTAATTTTAGTTCTACAAGTAAATATATACTTGAGGCATCTTCTAGACATCATGCTGATGGCTACCAATTTTTTTAGGTTGCTTAAAACTTTTCTTTAATAGATTCTTCCAAGGTACTTCTGTAAGCAATATTCTCTGGGTTCTTAATGTCCCTAATAGTTGGATGCTTTTTTGCTTATATGTGCAGTATGTTTGTATGAATGTATGATAGTTTGCCTGAATATAAAACTCATTGGCTTACACTTTCTTTTATTGTGTTTCTCAAATATGTTTCTTCATTGTCTTCTGGCATAAAATGCTGGCTGTCAAAAGTGTAACAACAGTCTAATTTCCTTTCCCTTTAAATGTTTTGCTGTTTTTGTCTGAATGCTTAACTCCTCTCTCCCATCAATTTCCCCCCTTTTTATTAAAATTTAATAGTTTACCTAAATGGATATGGGTGTTTCCTGTTCTGGATCATTTATCCACATATATAGTGTGCCTAACAGTATATACTTTCAACTTCTCTTTTTTCAGGAAGAGTTTTGAATTGTGTTTCTAGTATTTGTACTGTTTCATGGTCTTGATTTTCATATGTTGGATCTTGACTATCTTCTGGTGATACCTATCATTTTATTTTGAATCTCTTTTTGTCTCCATTTTATTTTGATTTTTAAACATCAGTTCCTCTCCATCTTCTCTTTAAGTCATTATTCATGCTGGTGTGCATATCCCTTCTAGTTTAGTCTTTATTTCCAAAGTGATTTTTTCTTTTATTTATAATTCTGTTTTGTCAGCAATTTTTCAAATAATATTTTTGTTCAGTAATCACATTTGTAACTTTGTGTAATTATTATTTAAGATGTTAATTCATAGCTTATAACAACTTCGTAATTTCTTTGGACTAATTTAGGTAAGTGTTTGTGGAAATGTTTTTCTAGTGTATCTTCATTGTCTGTAGGGACATAAACTTTCCCTTTAATCTCAGTTTTATTACAATAATTTCATCTGTGATTTGACTACAATCATTTTCATTGCTCATGCTTGAGATTACTTCTCTTGTATTATTAGGGAAGAAGAATGGATAATATTACATTTCCTAGCTTTATGGTTCTAGACCTCCCTCTTCTGTTAGTTTAGTGAAGTGTTGAAAAATACGTGTTGATACTCTCTGAGATATTCTGGCTTTTACCCATCTCCAACATTAGATGATCTTTTTTTTTCTTTGTCCCTCCCACTTCTTTCCCATGTCCTGATAAATTTGGATTCTGTCCTCCAGAAGGTTTCAGAAGAAGCTTTGATTTTATTTATTTATTTGGTTTTTAAAATAGGGTTCAAAGGACTCAGACTACTCCAACACTGTATGACCTTACCATGTTTTCCTACGTTGTACTCACAAACTGGACTCTGTCAAATCCTTTGCTAAATCAGTTACTGTTCCCATCTTTGCTTTCTAAGCCTTCCAGAACTTGGTGATTTGAGGGTTCATTAGCTCTCATGGCTCACAGAAGTCCCTGTGCTTTTCCTCTGCTTCCTCCTGCATAGTTATGCAGCAGGACTATTTAGGTTTTGTTCTTGAGATATGCATTTTTACCTGTTAACATTTTAAGGTTCGTGAGGTAAACTTTTCACCTAGTACTGATGTAGAGGTTTTCCATAGTTGTTGATTTTGCTGCTCTGAGTACCCATCTGTTTTTATGGGAACATTAACAAAGATTCAAAACTATGTATATTAGTTTGCCAAGCTGCCTTAGCAATGTATCACAGACTGGGTGGTACAGTTCTGGAGGCTGGAGGTCCTGGAAGTAAAATCAAAGGGTTAGAACTGAGAGAATGTTCATGTCTGTCCAAATTGCCCAGAGAAGACTGACAGATTTTAGTAGACCTCCAGAAGTAATCGGGAAATGACTGGAAAGTGATGATGTGAACAACTTTTGGTAGCCTTGAAAGTTAGGCAGAAGAACTAGATCACCTGAGAAAAGAAAGTGAAAGCTAATCAAGGCTTTTAAGACATATTTTGTGTTACAGCAAATTTAAGATTAATCTATTTACGGTGTGCTTCATGGATTCAAAATAAAGTGAAAATTGTAGATTAATTTATAGTTTGTAAAATATGTTTATATACATTTTATCAATGCTGGTGGAAGGATAAAAAATGAAGACTTATTTAGCTTTGATAATTTTGAAGGAGATTTGCACAAATGTTATTTCATCTACTCCCTGCAAAAACACTTTAATGTATTTGCTAATGTTCATATATTACAAATGAAAAAATTAAGCCCAGACAATTGAAGTAATTTCCTCAAGAACATATATTTCATAAATGTTAAAGTTAAGATTTGACTTCAGTTTTCTCTGACAGCTATGCTGTCATTCAGAATAGGAGAGATAAAGAGTTTCTAAGACAAGCAAAAAGTAAAGGTATTTTTGAACACTTAACCAGTTCTGCAATATGTATTAGAGGGAACTCTTTGAGCAGGAAAGAGAGGCCCAAAACAACAAAGACTAGACAGGAGCAGAGACAATCTACAGAAACAGTGACTTTATTGGTAATACAGTGCACTAAATTTATATCTATCAATATTTACTCTGAATGTAAATGGACTAATGCTTCAATCAAAAGACATGGGGTATCAGAATGTATTAAAAAATATCCAATGATATGCTGCTTATAAGAGACTCATTTTAGACTCAAGTCACCTCCAGATTAAAAGTGAGGGGATAGAGAACCTTCTATCATGCTAATGGACATCTAAAGAAAGCTGAACGTACTTATATCAGACAAACTAAATTTTAAACCTAAGATTGTAATAAGAGATGAAGAAGGGCACCATTTCATAATAAAGGTGTGTATCCAACAAGAAAATTTAACAATTATAAGTATTTATGCCTCCAACTTGGGAGCAGCCAAATATATAAATTAATTAATAACAAAGAAGCTCATTGGTAATAATACATTAATAGTAGGGGACTATAATACTCATTCATGGCAATGGAAAGATCATCTAAGCAGATCAACAAGGAAACAAGGGCTTTATTTTTATTTTATTTTTTTTTATTAATTTTATTTTATTATATTATGTTAATCACCATACAGTACATCCCCTGATTCTGATGTAAAGTTTGATGCTTCATTAGTTGCGTATAACACCCAGTGCACCATGCAATACGTGCCCTCCTTACTACCCATCACCAGTCTATCCCCTTCCCCCACCCCCTCCCCTCTGAAGTCTTCAGTTTGGAAACAAGGGCTTTAAATGACTCACTGGAATAGATGTACTTAACAGATATATTCAGAGGACTTAATCCTAAAGCAGCAGAATACGCATTCTTTTTGAGGGCACATGGAACATTCTCCAGAATAAATCACATACTGAGTCACAAAATCAGGCCTCAACCAGTACAAAAAGATTGAGATCATACCATGCATACTTTCAGACGACAAGACCATGAAATTTGAAGTCAATCACAAGAAAAAATTTGGAAAGACCACAAATACAGCACATTAAAGAATATGCTATTAAAGAATAAATGGGTTAACCAGGAAATTAAAGAAGAAATAAAAAATACATAGAAGCAGTGAAAATGAAAACTGGACAGTCCAAAACCTTTGGGATGCATCAAAGGCAGTGATAAGAGGGAAGGAAGAGAAGTCTCAAATACACACCTAACCTTACACCTAAAGAGCTGGAAAAAGAATAGCAAATAAAGCCTAAAACCAACAGAAGAAGGGAAATAATTAAGATTAGAGCAGAAATAAATGACATAGAAATAAAAATAAAAACCAGTAGAACAGATCAACAAAACTAGGAGCTGGTTCATTGAAAGAATTAACAAAATTGATAAACTCCTAGCCAGACGTATCAAAAAGAAAAGAGAAAGGACCCAAAGTAATAAAATCATGAATGAAAGAGGACAGATCACAATGAACACCGCAGAAAAAGAAACAATTATAAGAGAATGTTATGAGCAATTGTATGCTAACAAATTAGGCAATCTAAAAGAAATGGATAAATTCCTAGAAACATATAAACTACTAAACTACTAAAACTGAAGAAAATCTGAACAGACCCATAACCAATAAAGAAACTGAATTAGTAATCCAAAATCTCCCAACAAACAAGAGTCCAGGGCTGGATGGCTGCCCAGGGGAATTCTACCAAACATTTAAAGAAGAATTAATACTTATGCTTCTGAAACTGTTCTGAAAGATTGACATGGAAGGAAAATTTCCCAACTCATTCTATTAGGCCATCATTACCTTGAAACCAGACAAAGACCCCACTAAAAAGGAGAATTACAGACCAATATCACTGATGAACATGGATGCACAAATTCTCAACAAGATATAGCTAATCGAAACCAATAGTACATTAAGGATTATTCACCATGAGCTGTGGTTCAATATCCGCAAATCAATCAATGTGATACATCACATTAATAAAAGAAAGGATAAGAACCATATGATCCTCTCAATAGATGCAGAAAAATCATTTCACAAAACACAGCATTCTTTCTTGATAAAAACCCTAGAGAAAATAGGGATAGAAGGAACATACCTCAACATCATAAAGACTACATATGGAAGACCCACAGTTAATATCCTCAATGGGGAAAAACTGAGAGCTTTTCCCCTAAGGTTAGGACTACAACAGGGATGTCCACGCTCACCACTGTTGTTCAACAGAGAGCTGTAAGTCCTAGCGTCAGAAAAAAAAACAAACAACAAAACAAGAAAAACAACACAACAACAACAGCAACAAAAAGAAATAAAATGCATCCAAATCAGCAAGGCAGAAGTCAAATTTTCACTCTTTGCAGATGGTACAGATGATACTCTATATAGAAAATGGAAAAATTCTGCTAAAAAATTGCTGGAACTAATTCATGAATTCAGCTAAGTAGCAGAATATAAAATCAATGTACAGAAATCTGTTGCATTCCTATACACTAATAATGAAGCAGGAGAAAGAGAAATCAAGGAAAGAATCCCATTTACAATTACACCCAAAACCATAAGATACCTAGGAATAAACCTAACCAAAGAGGTAAAAGATCTATACTCTGAAAACTATAGACCACTATGGAAGAAATTGAAGAAGACACAAAGAAATGAAAAAACATTCCACGCTCACGAATTGGAAAAACAAATATTGTTAAAATATCTATACTACCTAAATCATTCTACACATTCAATACAATCCCAGTTAAAGTAACACCAGCATTTTATGTAGAGCTAGAACAGTCCTAACGTTTTTATGGAACCAGAAAAGACCCTGAATAGCCAAAGTAATGTTGAAAAAGCAAAGCAAAGTGGGAGGCATCATATTCCCAGACTTCAAGCTGTATTACAAAGCAGTAGTCATCAAGACAGTATGGTACTGGTGCAAAAACAGACACATAGATCAATGTAACAGAATAGAGAGCTCAGAAATGGACCCATAACTATATGGTCAACTAATCTTTGACAAAGTGGGAAGGAATATCCAATGGAAAAAAGGCAGTTTCTTCACCAAATGGTTTTGGGAAAACTGGACAGCAATATGCAAGAGAATGAAACTGGACCACTTACACTATACACAAAAATAAATTCAAAATAGATGAAAGATAGGAGACCATCAAAATGTAAGATGGTAAATCATCAAAACCCTAGAGAAGAAAACAGGCAGCAACTTCTCTGACAGCTGCAGCAGCTTCTTCCTAGGCACTTCTCTGGTGGCAATGGAAGCAAAAGCAAAAATGAACTATTGGGACCTCATCAAGATAGATTCTGCAAGGCAAAGAAAACGAGCAACGAAACTAAAAGGCAACCAACAGAATGGGAGAAGATATTTACAAATGACACATCAGATAAAAGGTTAGTATCCCAAATCTATAAAGAACTCATGAAAATCAACACCCAAAAAACTAATATCTGGTTATGAAATGGGCAGAAGACTTGAACAGACATTTCTCCAAAGAAAACACAAATGGCTAACAGACACATGAAAAAATGCTGAACATCACTCATCATCAGGGAAATACATATCAAAACCACAATGAGATACCACCTCACACCAATCAGAATGGCTAAAATCAACAATTTAGGAAAGAACAGATGGTGGTAAGGATGCAGAGAAGGGGAACCCTCTTACACTGTTGGTGGGAATGCAAAATGGTGCAGCCACTCTGGAAAACAGTATGGAGGTTCCTCAAAAAGTTAAAAATGGAACTCCCCTACAAACCAGCAATTGCACAACTAGGTATTTATCCAAAGGATACAAACATAGTGATTTGAAGGGGCACATGCACCCCAGTATTTACAGCAATGATGTCCATAATAGCCAAAACATGGAAAGAGCCCAGGTGTCCATTGACAGACTAATGGATAAAGAAGATGTGCTGTTTATATATGTGTGTGTGTGTGTGTGTGTATACATACACACACATATATGTATATATACATATATATGTATGTATTACATTGCCATTTGCAACAACTTGAATGGAACTAGAGGATATTATGCTAAGTGAAATAAGTCAGTCAGAGAAATAGAAATATCATATGATTTCACTCATATGTGGAATTTAAGAAACAAAATAGATGAACATAGGGGAAGGGAAGGAAAAATAAAAAAAAAAGATAAAAACAGAGAGAGAAGCAAACCACAAGAGACTCTCTAGTTTTTTTTTTTAAGATTTTATTTATTTATTTGAGAGGGGGAGAGAGAGCACAGAGGGAGAGGGAATAGGAAAAGCAGACCTCCACTAAGCAGGCAGCCCAATGAGGGGCTTGATCCCTGGACCCTGACATCATGACTTGAGCCAAAGGCAGACGCTTAACTGACTGAACCACCCAGGCACTCCCAAGAGACTTGATAGTTAAGAACCTGAGGGTTGCTGGAGGGAAGGTAGGTGGGGGATGAGCTAGGTGGGTAATGGGTATTAAATAAGGCACTTGTTGGATGAGCACTGGGTGTTATATGTAAGTGATGAATCACTAAATTCTACTCCTGAAACCAATACTACATTATATGTTAACTAACTTGAATTAAAAAAAAGAAAAACAAAAACAAAAAACAAAAACCAAGTATAGGAAATGGAAAAAAAAATTTCAGTGGGAATGCAATGCTAAACCTTAATCTTAGTATTATGCAAGTCAAAACAGCATTCTGTAATCTTGTGCTTCCCCCACCAGACTAAAAGTAAATGGTGAAGAAAGTAATAGTACATAATTAATTATCTATAGATTTAATTCTCCTATGTAGTAAAGAGAAACTTTTTTTTTTAAAGATTTATTTATTTATTCGACAGAGATAGAGACAGCCAGCAAGAGAGGGAACACAAGCAGGGGGAGTGGGAAAGGAAGAAGCAGGCTCATAGCGGAAGAGCCTGATGTGGGGCTTGATCTCGTAACGCCGGGATCACGCCCTGAGCCGAAGGCAGACGCTTAATCGCTGTGCCACCCAGGAGCCCCGTAAAGAGAAACTTCTTTAGTCATTTTTCTTGTTAGTGGTCAGTTATCTCCTACTCACTGTGGTCTGAAAGAAGTGTAATTAATAGATGAAAGAAAATTGAAAGAAGAAAAAGAGGATGATTAGTCCCTAATTAAGTCTTTCTTTTGAGGGAGATAGAATTTAGCTTAATAGCAGTTCAACAACGCCATTTTACCTCCACCTTCTTTCTGGTTTGGTTTCTGGTCTTTAGGTTTCTGCACTTAGCATGACTTTTGGACCTCTTTTAGTTATATCAAGTTATGGATAATGTAAGGATGTTGCAGTATTGTCTGCACAAAATAGGGAAGAGAAACAAGGGATGCTAATGACAATGAAAACATGGGCAGGGTGAGGAGTTTCTCACATATAATATTTTGAATTCTGGTTTTTTTTTTGTTCTGTTTTTTAAAGATTTATTTATTTATTTAAGACTGTGGGTGAGCAGGGAGAAGGGCAGAGTGAAAGGGAGAGAGAATCTCAAGCAGACTCCAGGCTGTGTGCAGAGCCTTATACAGGGCTTGATCTCACGACCCTGAGATCATGACCTGAGCTGAAATCATGAGTTTGAAGGTTAACTGACTGAGCCACCCAGGTACCCCTAATTATGTTTTTTTTTAATTTTTTAAATTTAAATTCAATTTAGTTTAACATATACTGTATTATTAGTTCCAGGGGTAGAATTTATGATTCATCCATTGCATATAACATCCAGTGCTCATCACATCACGTACCCTCTTTAATGCACATCACCCAATTACCACATCCTCCCCTACAGCAACACTCAGTTTCCTATAGTGAAGAGTCTCTTATGGTTTGTCTCTCTCTCTGTCTTTATCTTATTTTATTTTTTCTTTCCTTCCCCTATGTTCCTCTGTTTCTCTAATTATGTTTTAAATGATGTTAAGAATGAAGGATTTGTGTTAAAGCATTATGTTAATGTCTGTTAAATTCTGTTATTATGTTGAAATTATGGGATCATGTTAAAACATAAGGCATATATATTTTAGCCTCATTACTAGTACTGAATGTAATTTTAAAATGCTTTTGATTTATTATGTTGTAAAATTATGAATTTCATAAAAGCACTTAAAAATTAAACAAAGATAAATGTATTACATTAATTATAATAAATAACAAATTAATAAATAGGAATTATGGGGGGTGCATTACAAAAATTTCTTTAACTGAAAGAATATTGATTAGAGTTCCCATTCCAGTAACAGTAACTTTTATTAAAGTAATCCTCCTGTTGATAGCTATTATAACTCTGGATTTCTAAAAAACTTTTTAAAGATATTAAAAGCAATTAAAAGCATCAGAAACTGCATAAGACACAAATTTTAAAAGAAAGGAAGTGAACAAAATGATACTCTTATTCATTGGTTTTCCTCCTAGAGGATGCTTCCCAGTTTCCTGAGATATACAGAGTAATAGAATTCAGTACAAATGTACAGTCTTATGGACTGAAAAGACAGAGGTTGAACAAGATGGGAGCAGGTAGATATTGAAGAGAAAGCTCTTGGAAAGGAAAAAGCTCAGAGAAGGGATGCCCACCCCCAAATTCTGCACGGACAGTTCTGTGTGCATGTACATATTATCTTCAACCCTTTAGATGTTTCCTAAGATATGCATATGATAAACAGGGCTCCAAAGAACCTAGAGGAAAGCAGAAGCTGGGAGGTCTAGGAAATGCGAAGAGATTTCAACAGCTGTCTCTTGCTCAGGAAACAGAATTTGCCATTTTAATGTTGCTAAATTCTAGCTTCCAGAACTCTGAGACAATGCATTTCTATTGTTTGAGCCACTCATTTTGTGTCTTTTGTTATGGCAGTTCTAGCAATGAGGAAATCATATGCAGCAACATATAACAAAGATAATAAATGTTGACCAAATGCAGTTCATTCACAATGTAAGGTTGTGAAGGTTGGAAAGCAACTTTGAAATCAATCAATGTAATTTCAACACATTAACAGAAAAAAAGTAGGAAAAAAATAAGGTGACCTGAAGATGAATAAAAATTATATGACAGAATTAAACACCGATTCATGATTTAAACAAACAAACAATATCTCCCAGAAAACTAGGAATACGGAAAGATATCCCCAACCTGATTAAGGACATCTAGAAAATCCTACAATTAACATCACATGTAATGGTAAAAGACTGAAAAATCTGTCTAAAATGGGGGAGAGACTTATTACTCTCACTGCTTTTTTTTCACCATTGAAATTAAAGTCCTAGCTACTAAAATAAAGCCAGAAGGAAAAAAAATGAGATTAGAAAGGAAGAAATAAAATTTTTATTTGAGGATGACATGTATACTTCAAAAAATCTATGCATTTTACAAAAGAAAACAAACCAGAACCAATGAGTAAATTCCGTATGGTTCATAAACTCTTCCAGAATATTGAAGAGGAAGGAATATTTTCCAATTTATTCTTTGAGGCCAGCGTTTTATCTCACACCAAAAGCAGACAAATACACTATAAGGAAAGAAAAATATAGACTAATACCTTTCTGAACACAGATGTAAAATTTGTTGACAAAATTTTAGCCAGTGAAATATAATACATACAAATGATAAATATTATGCCAACTGGAGTTCATTCCAGCAATAGAAATCTGATTTAACATTTGAAAATCAGAGATATGACTCACTACCTGAACAAACTAAGGAGAAAAACCATATAATCATCTCAATACATGCAGAAAAAATGTTTGATAAAATTTCTGATAAAATCCATTACTGTTAGAAACACTTAGCAAACTAGGAATGGAAGGTGTATTAGTATTCTCCAGAAAAACAGAACCAATCTAAGATTGTCTGTCTATCTGTCTGTCTATCTATCTACCTCTCTCTCTCTCTATCTGGTGAAAGGGAAGGAAATGAAGATGAGGGAGAGGGTAGGGGGATGGGAGGAGAAAATAAATTTATTTAAAAAAAATTAACTCATGTGATTGTGGGGGGTGGCAAGTTTGATATCTATAGGGCAGTCTGGTAGCCTGGAAGCCTAAGGAAGAGCTGGTATTGCAGTCTTGAGTCTGAAGGCAGTCCTGGGGCAGAATTCCTTCTCTGGAAGACCTGGTGTCTTTTCTCTTAAGGCCTTTAATTGATTAGATGAGACACCCCCTCCACATTAAAGAGGGCGATCTGTCTACTCATGTAGCTACTGATGTCTACTGATTTAAATGTGAATCACATCTAAAAAATATCTTCATAATAACTTCTAGGCTGGTGTTTGACCAAAAAACTGGCACTGTGGCCACACGTCAAATTTAGGGAAAATCCTTAACATGATAAAAGTCTTCTATAAAAAACCTACAGTGAACCTTATACTTGATGGTGAAAGACTAAATGCTATGATTCTGAGATGAAAAAATCATAAGCATATTCAATCCCACCACCATTAATCAACATTGCATTTCAGGTTTTAGCCAGTACAATATGGTAATCAAAAAAAAAAAAAAGAAAAGAAAGAAAGAAAGAAAGAAAAGAAATTCAGATGAAAAAGAAAGCAATTTTTTTGTATAAAATGTAATTATCTTGGTAGAATATTTTATGGAACCCATAATCAAGCTACTATAACTAATAAGTGAGTTTAGCAATGTTGCAGGATACAAGATTCATATCTAAAAATTGATTATGTTTCTACATACAAACAATGCAAAATAAGAATATTAAATAATACAATTTATAATGGTATCTAAAATATGAAATAGAGATAAATTTGACATAAAAGGGCAAGGCCAAAAAAAGGGAAAGACTAGAGAACACTGTTGAGTGAAATGAAAGAACGAAATAAATGAAGAGATAGACTTGTGATCATGGGTCAGAAGATTATTTTTAAGATGTCAATTCTCTACAAATTGATCTGTATATGCAATGAATTATATTAATTTATATATTGTCTCAGGTTGCTTTAGCTCTGCAGTAGTTAAGGTAAGAGACTGCATGCCCAAAAAGCCTAAAATATTTATTACCTGGCTCTTTACATAAAATTTGTTGATCTCTGCTCTATTTTGTTTTCCAAAATAGATGGCCTTGGATCTTTTTTGGCCCCATCTCTGTCATTTTCCATTCTTGCATTCCATCCATGATGAACTTGTTACAGATCATGTAATGTACCATGCTGTCTTTCATCTACGGCCCTGTATGTCATACCTGCAATATTCTTCACCCACCATACCTCCTATTTGACTGAGTTATCTCTTTTTTTATCCTCCAAATCCCACTTTAAGATATTGCTTCCTTTAGAAAAGCTCACTAAGTTCTGAAATCATATAAAGTTGCTCTGACCAAATCCTCCTATTGAGCTCTGTACATTTTCTAATAGAAGAGTTAACACACTGTAAATAATTGCTTCTGTCTTCTCTAAAAGATTGTAAACTGTGTGAAAGGAATAATGTCTAATTTTTTATTGGGGACAAGCACGTAGTATCTTCTGAGTAAATAATTATTGAATGAACTAATAAATAAATGACAACTTAGGAACAAAATAGCTTTGGACCTGGATAGCATGGTTAAATAAAGCTTTTATGAATATCACAATGACACTAATAATTGTTCTCTACCAGAAGAACTCCACGCCATTTTTCCTGGTTAGTTTAAATTCTAATTTGAGACACAGAGTTACAGCTTGATGACTCTAACACTAAAAAAAAAAAAAAAATCATGGAGTCATATTACAAAAAATTCTGCTATAAATGTTTGTGAAATTACCTTTTCCTTTGGCATCGTGCTGATTGAATTCTGTCTAGGACATGACTGAAACTAGGCGCTTCCAGTACTTTGGCTTTATCTTAAGTGAAAATAAAAATTAGTTTATTGACTGATATGCTAACATGGGATGAGAATTCCCTGGGCTCCTTTCCCAGACCAATCACTGACTTACTTGTCTAAAAAGTGCACACTTTTATCTGTAGCCCAGCTTCTTCCTATTTAAAGTATGTGACAGTTGTTATCCCCATAATTCCTTAATATGGTTGTTGAGAGGATTGGCATTTCTTTAATATTTTAAAATAAAAGGTTAAGACAGTTTCTGAGTGTTCTTACATGGAGGGAGAAGCACAACCTTATTCAGCTAGTGGAAGTGGTAGATCACAGCAGCTAAGTCAAGAAGAAGACAGAAAATTATACTTCTATCATGTAAAAAAATACCATATTGATATTCAAAGTAAACAAATGAAGTTGCTTTAAAGTAAAAATGAAATTGAAATTAGTGTGTGATGAAGACAACCATATGGAATTGACAAGTGAGATTGATTTCCCAAAGGTTTACCAGTGAAAGTTACAAGTGGAATCTTGAATGCAAATTATTAGTTGAAATAGACAGTTACTAGTCTAACAATTAGAGAATTTGATCCAGGACAGCTACATTTTGATTGCATTTTGACTGAGACAAGATGGCTCTAATACTAAATGTTTGGTAGTTTGGATTAAATACACTAGGAGCAATTCCAGGAAGCTAGAAGGTATAGTGAAATGTCTCAGCAATGAGGGGGTGATATTTGACAAGGAGATACAGGCTCATTATTGAGATTTTTAAAAGTTACAAAGGAGTGGTAGACAGAAATACTTATTTTTACTTAAGGATTTATGTCATATCCATACATTGGAATATAAAGAAATAGTAAACATAGATTGCAATATAAAGATTGTAAGTTGACAAGAAAGAATACAAAATGACATCAGTTATGTTGTCCCAGAAAAATAATGTCTTATAATCTTTCTCCATTTTTTGCACGGTGCTTTTGGCCCCCACCTGTGCGAGAGGAAAGGGGATGAGCAGAGAAGCTGCCATCATCCCCACAGAACATTTTTAACTCCGCAGCTGAAAGTGACAGTTGTAGAAAATTGGTGGATACACAATTGGATAAATAAAAGTCGTTTTTTTTCTTTCAGAAGTTAGGGTATATAAACTAAGAAATAGAAGTTTGCAAAGCCTACAGATCCAAATCTTAGAGGAGAGGTGAGCAGAAACTGTTGAGTTAGAATGAAAAATTAAAAAAAGATAAAGAATGAACACATCATAGGATTACTGATGTTCTTTGTTCTCTCTGGGTCATTATCCAGTTTTCAGAGATGAACCACAAGTTGTGTTAGAAAGTAAGCAAAACAACAGTAACAAGTGAAAAACCACCACCAACACCCTTCTCCACCAAATCTCAATGTGACTATTTATGAAGAAAAATACTTGAGAGGGAGGGCAGAATTGAGGCTAATAAATATAAATTGAGAAATCATTTAGGAAAAGATTTATGATATTTATACAACTCACAAAGTATTTTTAGAGGGAATGTGTCCTTAGAAGAATAATAAACTCTTTAGTGTTGGGTTTAGGGGATCAGTTGTTTATCAATCAAACTTATTCATCAGTTGAGCTGTTTTCCTAAAAGATGTTATCATAAATGACAACAATAATAATGTTAAAAACCATTTTGATATGTGAAAAAGTCAATTTGTTAAACATAATTCTACCATCATTGACTGATAACAGCCCGGCCCTTGGGTGTTTGAATAGCAGAACTGTGTTCCGGCTCGTTGGTAGGCACTAGAGACTCTTGAGATTCTCAGGTGACAGTATTTGCTCTTAAGCTGCTTATAATATAGTGAGAAAGAGATAGAAAAAAAATAAACAACTGTACTTTTGGAGATGTGTGCATGGTACATCCATGAAATATTGATGAAAGAGTTCTCTTATGTTTCAAATTCTCAGAATGGATACTCAATTTGGAGGACAGAGAGAGACCTTACCTGTTTTGTTCAACACTATATTTCCAGTTCCTAAAATAGTGACTGGCCCAGAATAATACTAAAACTTTTTAAAAAGAATGGAAAAAAATTGTCTGCTTTGCAGTGTTAAGCTAAATTTCACCATAGAGATGATAAACTGATTCTTTAGAAAAGGCAGGAAAACAGCATACCAATGTGCCCAACAGCACAGAGGGATAAAGCAGCTTGATTGTCTGGTCAATAGCCAGTAGTGGCTGCCAGACTTGTCGGAAGAGATGCATTCTCTAAAGGCTCAAGAGCCTGGAGAGACGGGCAGGAGTCACCGCTTTAGATGGATCAGAAATGGGAAGATTTGACATGGAAGTTTGCTGAGATAATGGAAGAGAATCACTTGCCTGAAATTTGCTTCCTGAAGGAAATGAGTTTCAACCTTTCTAAAAATCTAAAAATCCTTTAATGGGTACCTCAGTCAGGGCAGAGAAATTTCTGAGATTTGGAGATACCAGGAGAGTTTCTGGGGCTGGGGTCTATCTAGGTTGCCTCTGGACATGGGGAGACAGGCCAGGGTAAATAGCTCTTAAGATTTGGGCTACTCAATATCACAGTAAAAGTCACTTACTGTTCAAGAATTCTCTCCCATTATCACCAAGTCTTTAATAAGAATTATGTCCAAAGTTATAGCCTTGTCTTGGTTGACTGGAATATTAAGACAATGCCTTGGGATACCATCATGGATATCTGGAGGACACTGCAATAAAGCCACTGATGCCCAATGCAGCTGGATTTTATTTTATTATTATTATTTTTTTTTAAAATAAGACATTTAACACATTGCTCAGACACACAAGTTGTGCGTATGTCGCCTTTACTTCTTCTGCCCTGTATCAAGTAACCATTTTTCTCTCACTGCTTTGTATCAGTGAGCCTCTCATTTGGTGTTTGTCTTTCTCTTTTCCTCTGTAGAAAACATTTATTCCTCTCCTTCCTGTATTCTAAAATGCTTATCTACATTCTCTTCCATAAGCCATATTTATCAATTCTATTAAAATCTGAAGATGATCTCCAGGAAGATACCTAATGTCAACCTAATCCTGTGTGTTTATTTCCTACACGTAAAGTTGTTTTTCCTTTCATCTCACAAAATCATGGCCAACACTTATGGCCCACCACACACTCTACTTAGTCCATAAAGATCACTTCAGCCCTACTGAGTTTGTCAAACTACTATTATATTACATTAGTGCCACTCATTAGGTCTTAATGCATGGTACTACCATGTTAGCTATGGTGTCATGAATAGATTGTAAACTCCTTGACTATCAGGCATTTGTGTGTATCTGTATCCCATATGGTACTAAATTCAAAGCCAAGCATACGATGAATATTTATTTAGAGCTTGTGGTTGCTGACTTAAAGAAAGGCCACATATGTGTGGAGGATTCTTGAATCTCTGGACAGTACTAGTACTTGGACCTTTCTGAACAGGGAGTGGTAAACTGATTACTCAATGCCGGATGATGCCCTTCCACTTCATTTTCCTATCAGACATGTTTATGACCTTCCTTTTGTCATTCTATTATTTTCCTTCTTCCATCAAGGATTTGTTGGTTCTGCATCTATGGGACCTTTATGATTAGAAAATGACATGAGGAAGGGGCGCCTGGGTGGCACAGCGGTTGGGCGTCTGCCTTCGGCTCAAGGCATGATCCCGGCATTCTGGGATCGAGCCCCACATCAGGCTCCTCCGCTATGAGCCTGCTTCGTCCTCTCCCACTCCCCCTGCTTGTGTTCCCTCTCTCGTTGGCTGTCTCTATCTCTGTCGAATGACTAAATAAAATCTTTAAAAAAAAAAAAAAGAAAAGAAAATGACATGAGGTAAGCATGGAAAGAATTTGTTGCTTATCACTGAATAAGAGATGTTGCTCATCGCTAGGTAATGTGATATGGCAAGCCCTTAATCACTGGAATGTTCCGAGTATATTACTGAACACAACAAAAATGGAACAGTTACACCATGCACATATGACTTTACAAATTTATTCTCAGAATCAGTGAAGCAGTAACCATAAATAGCAGACTATATTTTGCTCTGTTATATATAAATGTAATAACTGAGTATAAACTTATCTCCAGTGGCTTGGTTAGTTAACTGGTTATCAGGTATCTAAGGAGTTTTGCTGTAATATAAATACAGAATGGAATAGTGCTTGGTTGAACTTTTCCTTTTATGCTCTATAAAGATAGAAAAAATTAGCAAGAACACTGCAAAATTTATTAATGGTATCGGTATTACACAAAAAATCTATATAATAAATTGGACTGTTGCTATAGAATTGTTATTCCCCTCAACATCCTTATTACACAGCTTTCTGAGTACATAATTTTCTGTTATTCTAAACAGCAAAGGAGAATTATGTACACAATTGACAATGTAGTTAACTGAATTATGGTAGTATTTTTCTAATGAGTAACTTAGAATACTAGAAAGGCAAGATGATGTATTTTCTGTATTTGTTCTTCAGACAGAGTTCTGTTTTTACTTCTAATGACCATAACAAAAGATTTTTTCTGAGTTGTGACAGGGAAGGGGAAGACACTCATTTTTCTTTAAGAATATCTGTGATTGTTATTCCCCAGAGAAATTGCCTAAAGGACCTCTTCTCTATTACATGGTTTCTCAAAGACAAAACAAAACAAAACAAAACAACAACGGCAACAACAAGACAGTCTCTCAAAAGCCATGGAGAGCTGTGAGCAAACAAAGCCTTTCCCTTGGGCTTTGCTGGGTGCCTGGGGTCTGCTGCCTCAGCTATACCCCCTCAATACCTTTCAACTGGTTTTGGTCTTGAAATTGAATAGAGTTAAAAATTGATAATCTTTAGAAAGACTACTTGGAAATGCTTGGTGAATGACCAAGTATGCAGTCATACGCTTTCAAAATGCTATTTAAAGTTGATTAAATATGATAAAGAGAGGCAGAACATTAAATGTAAAAAGATTCCATATAACATATACGCTATTTTTTTTTTAAAGATTTTATTTAGAGGGACGCCTGGATGGCTCAGTTGGTTAAGCATCTGCCTTTGGCTCAGGTCATGATCCCAAGGTCCAGGGATTGAGCCCCAATTTGGGCTCCTTGCTCAGTGGGGGTCTGCTTCTCCCTCTGCCTGCTAGCCCCCTGCTTGTGCTCTTTCACTCTCTCTGTCAAATAAATAAATAAAAATCTTAAAATCTCTTGCTCTCTCTCTAACAAAAAAATAAATAAAATCTTAAAAAAAAGATTTTATTTAGAGAGAGAGAGCAAGCACGAGCAGGAGGAGGGGTGAGGCAGAGGGAGAAAGAGAATCCCAAGCAGACTCCCTGCTGAACATGGAGCATGATGTGGGGCTCCATCTCACAAACTTGAGATCATGACCTGAGCCGAAATCAAGAGCCTGACACTTAACCAACTGAGCCACCCAGGTGTCCCAATGCTACTGGTTTTGATTGCTGGTTTTTTACAATGGTACATGTGATGAAGTGAGGCTTATGTGGATACTTTTTGTGTGGTGCCCTTAAGCATGCTGTGTAATTGTTAACAGTTAGTTAACAATTAGTTAGTTCAATTAGTTATAGACTGATCCTGTTTTTGAAGAATTACAATCACATCATCTCATATTGCCTCTAACTTGTGGATGTATTAAAAGCCAGAAAATAGCCTTTTGGAAATGAAGGCCATAGTCTGTGAGAAACATGTTGGTGCTAATGATTTATTGTTACTTCCTTTGCCTTTCTTAGTCTGTCCTCAGCAAGTGGATCACACCAACCTTGAAGACAAGCTAATCTCTAGCGAGAATAACAGAGGCATCCGTCTCTAAGCCCCACCTAGCTCTGTTGCAGGATGTCACGCACCTGGTTTATATACTTACATTTTCATTTACTCATTCTCTGAGAGTCCATATAATCTTTGGCTAGGCAACTGCTTTTACTACCATTGAGAAACTCCTGTAGGACTGTGAATGCATATTCACCATATCTACCTTTAGAATGTTAATTCAAATTTATTTTTATCACCAGTACTCACTTTTTTCCTCATCTCCAAATATTACCACAGATAGCTCTAAAAGTTCATAGAGTTGGCAGAGATTTTCTTTATTGATTTCAGCATGGTTGACCAACAAGGTGTAATTGTATTTTTCAGTAATTACTGCATTTCAGTTCATCTTTATATACCTTTTCATTGAGGTTACAAAGAAGAGGGGTAATCAAATAAATGAATTAGAAAAAATTTCTTTTTCAAAATGTACATTTGGTAGTCATGGAGGTGGGCTGTTTGAATCTGCCTTCAAGAGAGAACTTGTTCAGGGATGCCTGGGTAGCTCCATTGGTTAAGCAACTGGCTCTTGGTCTTGGCTCAGGTCAGGATCTCAGGGTCGTGCATCAGGCTTGGTGCTCAGTACAGAGTCTGCTTGAGATTCTTTCCCTCTCCTTTTTCCCTTCCCTCTTGCATGTGCACACACATGTTCTCAAATAAATATATCTTTAAAAAAAGAGGGAGAGAACTTGTTCAATTGCAGTTAGCACAGTGAGATGATAATCTATATAGCTGGGTGTACCTTCAGTCTCTCTAAGCCTTTTGTCCAACTCCATGGTATTCTCAGCCAGCTCAGAGTCATGACTGAGCACAATATGGGGGTACTGGTTCTGGGATATCTTCACAATACTCCACTAAGGAACATCTTTGTACCAGAGCTCTCTGTTGACTGGCTAAGATTTTGTCAACTCCGTGTCACTGTTAGAAGATCTCCCTGCCTAATACTTCTTATAGCTCCCTTTGCCTTTCATTGTGATTTCAGGTTTTTGTCTGTGACATTCTGCTTCCTTCACCTTTTATCTTTTATAAGCATTCCTGTTCAATAAAACTTTTCATCTCAGAGTTTGCTTTCCATAGTACCCAACTAACAGTATTTTTAGTGGCTTGTTTAATGCTTAAAAAAATGCCATAGTTTATAATCTTTTTTTTTCTTCAAAGATTTTACTTATTTATTTGACAGAGAGAGAGCATGTGACCACAAACAGGGGGAGTGGCAGGCAGAGGAAAATGGAGAAGCAGGCTGCCTGCAGACCAGGGAGCCCAATGCGGGGCTTGATCCCAGGACCCCAGGATCCTGACCCAAGCTGAAGGCAGATGCTTAACTGACTGAGCCACCCAGGTACCCAGGTAGTTTATAATCTAATTTCCCTTTTACTCTCCTGATTAATTCCCAAAGAAGCAGAGCTTGAGACAAGGGCTTATGTCCAGCCAGCTTATTTTGCTAAGTCTTTCCATCAGTGGAGCTACAGACTGAGTGAAACAGATAATCCAAAGATAGTTGCTATGATCACTGTGAGCTACTGGGGTTGCGTTCCATTAAAGACCTGTTGAGGAGTCTGGTCAAACCCTGCAGAACTGTCTCCTGGAGGAAGAGAAAAAGGGAATAATTTTCATAAGCCCCATCCCTCATTGGTCAAAGGTCAACCTTTAGTGTTAACTCCCTTGCACACCAGGTTTGCCTGTGTAACAGAATTGCTGAATGTATTCCTGTTGGCAATCCAGCAGTGGGATCACAGAAAATCATCTCCTTGCTAGGAAGAGAGAGAGATTAGAAGCAAATGAGTCAGGATGCTGCCATTTACACCTCTGCACAGTGGGTAGATGTAGTTCTGACTGCAATAAAAGGGTGAGTTAAGTGGCTGTGAGGTGTGGCAAAGAGGTGCCCAATACACCCTTCTAGGAGGTTCATTGCCAACGAAGTTAGGTTACATTTCTCCCATCTTAAAGGCTTCTGGCAACTTTTCATCCTTAGGTGTCTATTTATTATGGAAATTTTGAAATCAATAAAATAATTAAGTATGGTATAATTGAACCCCATGTACCCAGCTTTAACAACTGCCAATATTCTGCTATTCTTATTTCATCAATTCCCTCCCTCACTTTTTATCCTGGTGTATTTTAAATCAAATCAAAGATAACATATTAGTTTTCATCCACAGTAACTTGAGTATATATCTCTGCTAAAAAAGAATTTTTAAGCCTAATCATATCATTGTTATATTTAACCAAATAAATGTAATGCCCCATCCATGACCATTTTTACCTGAGAGTTTCCAAATATGTTCTATAGTTGGTTTATTTGAATTGAGATCTTGACATTGCATTTGGTTGAATGCCTCCTAAGTCTTTTAGAAATTTGTTGCATATCGTATGTTTTTTGAAGTAACTAGATCATATGGCCTGTGGAATTTCCCATTCTCTTTCTTTGATAATAATTTTATGATATTGCATAACATTCTTTCACACTAGAGTTTTTTTCTTTTTTTTTTAGATTTTATTTATGTGAAAGAGAGAGTGAACGAGAGAGAAAGAGAGTGAGCACGAGCAGGAGTGGGGGGAGAAAGAGAAGGAGAGAGAGAAGCAGACTCCCTGCTGAGCCGGGAGCCTGACATGGGGCTCAATCCCCAGATTCCAGGATCATGACCTGAGCTGAAGGCAGCCGCTTAACTGACTCAGCCCTCCAGGCACCCCTTGCGCTAGAGTTCTTAACTGGGTGTCCCAGATCCATAGAATTCAAAAAGTCTATGAACATGGGCTGGGGAAAAAAAAAGACATCTTTATATTTTGTAATGCCACTCATAGAAACTTAGCTTTTCCTTCACGTTTTGAATATAAGCAACAAACCACAGAAGTATTAGCATGACTATATAGATTTTTATTTCTATTGTCATAAATAGAAGTTTTTATGTCCACGTCATATTATACTTGTTACAGAGATGTTGAAATAGTATTGTCCTTCATCGTAACTTTAAAATTTTACTGTGATTATGATATACTCCATTAGATTCCAAATAATCACATTCATCTTGTCCACAAATCTGGCTGGACTCCCCAGGGGCAAACCTGGGCCTAGTAATTATTCAGGGACCACACAGTGACTTCATGAGGTCTGGATAGGCCATGTGCATATTCTAAGCTCTCAGTTTGTGTTACAAGAAATGGGTAGCCTTTTACAGCCAAATGAGAGCACAGGCCATGATTGTAGACCACATAATTTGAACATCTTACCATTGATGTAAATACAGTTTTTGCTATTTAATGTAGTTTATTATGAGTGTAAGCAGATTGTATAGTGGATTATTCTTTGGTTCTAATTCTATCTGTAACAAGATTCTTTTTTTCCCCCCTACTACCCTTTGAACAGTATGTTATGAAATAAAAACATTCACAGACTGAAAAATTGTAGTTAAAACCTGATTTCAAGGAGGCTGTTTACATATGTGAGAGAATTCTTGGAAGTGTTTGTATTGAAGTGGATTCTGGTGTATTTCTTTGACAAATCTAACTCAGTTACAGATCATTGCTCCCAATCTCTGACACTTGGAGTTGAAGAAAATAAAGGACAATGCAAAAGTATTGTCCGTTAGAGATAATTCCTTTTCACTATTTTATTTGAAGTTTAGGGAAGTTCTTAAGTTGTTGAGAATGATTCATCAAATTGTAGGTGACAAGTAAACATTAGGGATTCACATTGTGTTTAAGTCTTTCTCCATGTCATTACTACGTAAGTAATATTGGATGAAATAGGACTACCGCTAATTTTTGACAAATGCTACTAATGGTATTCCATATAAGTGCATCACATTACCTGATATATTTCTTGATGGAGCACCTTAAATATTTAAAATGTTACTTAAAAATTATGTTTTTAAAAAGTTGTAATTACTATATTATCAATATTAATGTTGATGAATTAGTGAGTTTCTATTTGCAATGTTGCAAAATTTAGAATCCAAATAATGAAACATTTTCCATTTAAAAAATATCAATTGTTATTACAATAATATTTAAAGGAATTAATTCAATTTGTTTATGAGATAAGAACTCTTTCTCCCCATACACTTTATCAAAGTCAGTTATTTCACATTGAGGCACTAGGATTTGTAGTCATATAAAGCAGTGGTTCTTAGTTTTAGCCTACATCAGAATCACCTGAAGACCTTTAAAATTCAGATTGCCAGGGCTCCAAAGTTTCTGATTCAATAAGTCTGGAATTGGATTCAGAAATGTGACTTTCTAAGAAATTCTTAGATGATGTTGATGCTGATGGTCCAAGAACCACATTTTATTTTATTATTTTATTTTATTTATTTTTATTTTAAAGATTTTATTTATTTATTTGACAGAGAGCGTGAGAGAGCACAAGCAGGGGGAGGGAGAGGGGGAGAGGGAGAAGCAGGCTTCTCACTGAGCAGGGAGCCCAATGCGGGGCTGGATCCTAGGACCCTGGGATCATGATCTGAGCCAAAGGCATATGCTCAACCATCTGAGCCACCCAGGTGCCCCCAAGAGCCACATTTTAAAAACTACTACCATAAGATATAAGAATTTATTCAATCATTAATTCAGCCCTTCAATACAAATTTGAGTATCTACTATATGCCAAAATCTGGGGATAAAAAAGTAGAGACGCTACACTTTCTTTTGTTTAAAAATTTTCATTAAAGTATAATTGACATACAATATTAGATTAGTTTCAGGTGTATAGCATAGTGATTTGACAATTACATACATTATGAAATCCTCAGCACTAAAAGTGTAGTTACCATCTGTCACGGTACAAACTTATTATGATATTATTAACTATATTCCTTATGCTGTACTTTTTATCCCATCACTTATTTATTTTATAACTGGAAGTTTGTACCTCTTAATCCCCTTTGCCTATTTTACCTATATTCCTCTCCACTCTCCTCTGGCAACCACTAATTTGTTCTCCATATTTATGAGTCTGTTTCTTTGTTGTTTGTTTGTCCATTTGTTTCATTTTTTAGATTCTACTTATAAGTGAAATCATATGGTATTTGTCTTTCTCTCTCTGATTTATTTTACTTAGCATAATATCTCCTAGGTAGTCTTTTTTAGCAGCTGAGTAACTTTCCATTGTGTGTTTATACCCCATCTTCTTTATCCATTCATCTATTGACAGACACTTAGATTGCTTCCATATTTTTACTACTGTAAACAATGCTGTATTAAATATACAGGTGCATGTATCTTTTTGAATTAATGTTTTAATTTTTTCAGGTAATTACCCAGAGAACTACTGGATCAAATGGTACTTCTATTTTTAGTTTTTTGAGGAACCTCATTTTTCGAAGGTGAGGAAAACCTTTATTTTTCAAAATAGGTGCACTACTTTACATTTCCACCAACAGTGCATGAGTGTTCCTTTTTCTCCATGTCCTTGCCAACACTTGTTATTTCTTGTCTTCTTGATACTAGACAGCTTGACTGGTATAAGGTGATATGTTATTGTGGTTTTGGTTTGCCTTTCCCTGATGATTAATGATGTTGAGCACCATTTCATGTGTCTCTTGGTTGCCTGTAAATCTCTTTGGGAAAATGTCTATTCAGGTCCTCTGCCCATTTTTAAAAATTAGATTATTTGGGGTTTTTTTGGTGTTGACTGTTTTGAGTTTTTTATATACTTAGGATACCATGACATTCAAGATATCCATGACTTATAAGATATATCATTTGCAAATATCTTCTTCCGTTCATCTGGTTGCCTTTTTGTTGTATTGATGGTTTCCTTTGCTGTGCAAACAAAAGCTTTCTAGTTTGACGTAGTCCCAATTGTTTATTTTGCTTTGTTTCCCTTGCTTGGGGAGACATATCCCAAAAAATATTGCCAAGATTGATGTTCAAAGGATTATTGCCTGTGTTTTCTTTTAGGAGTTTCCTCATTTCAGGTTTTACATTTAGGTCTTTAATCCATTTTGAGTTTATTTTTGTGTATGGTGTAAGAAAGTGGTCCAGTTTCATTCTTTTGCATGTAGCTGTCCAGTTTTCCCAGAACTGTTTATTGAAGAGATTGTCTTTTCCCCATTGTATATTCTTGTCTCCTTTATTATAGGCTAATTGACCATATGAGCATGGGTTTATTTCTGGGCTTAGAAAAGCTACATTTTCTTCACTCATTATTATAAATGAGTGTCTAAATTAACTTTATATCACAAAATAATTGACAGTTTTCAGCTCCTACCACAATTTCACGTGTCTACATCAATTTTACATCACTCTTTTTTTCCCATAAGAAATGAATCAGTATTTTATTTATCAAATGAAGACTATTAGACTTAAAATATAATGGATTCAGTGTAAAACTGCCTCACTAAATGTGAAAAGCAAGTAGGTCTGAAGATCTTATATTTATAAGCAGATTGAGATATTATGTTAGTTTTCTAAGGCTGTCATAATAAAATACCATGCATTGGGTAGCTTAAACAGAAACATTTCTCACAGTTCTGGAGGTTGGAAATAGAAGATCAAGGTGCTGGCAGGGTTGGTTTCTGGTAAGGCTATTCTTCCTGGCTAGAAGATGGCTGTCTTCCCACTGTGTCCTCACATGGCCTTTTCTCAGTGCCTGAGCATTCTTTGTGTCTTTCTCTTATAAAGCCATCAGTTATATTGGATTAAAACTTCACACCATTAGCCTTATTTTAACTATATCACCTCTTTGAAGGCCCTATCTCCAAACACAGTCATATAGTTTAAGGCCCATACATCTGACCACATTAAACTTTAATTATCTTTTTATTTTATTTTTATTTTTTTTAAAGATTTGTTTATTTATTTATTGACAGAGAGAAAAAGCATGGGGGGATGGGCAGAGTAAAAGGAGAGAGAGAATCCCAAGCAGACTCTGTGCTGAGTGCAAAGCCTCAAAATCAAGAGTTAGATGCTTAACTGACTGAACCACCCAGGCACCCCCTTAATTATCTTTTTAAAGGTTCTATCTCCAAATATGGGTTACATTTTGAGGTACTGGGATTTGGGATTTCAACATATGAATTTTGGGTGAACACATTTCATCCCATACAGATATTTACAAATATAAGAAAACATACCTTTGAGGATACAATTTTAAAACTGTCCCCTGACTTATACCTAAAACATCATCTTTCTTTTTCCCATAATCAGACTTGTAGAAAGACTTTCTATAACCATATATTAAGAGGCTATAACATTTCCAGGACTACTATAGGAGCAAAGAGAGGAAGCTTACTTTGCCTTCAGTTTTGAAGGTTATTTCCAGATGTCTATGTGTAAATATATCTATTTGCAAATTGTGGTGCATAGTCCTTTAGAAAAAATGTTTGGTTGAGAGTTTCCTAGAAGAACTAAAAAAGTCCATTTAATTTATTTTTTATTATTTTTTTCAAGATTTATTTATTTGAGAGAGGGAGAGAGTGTGTGAGCACAGGGGGAAAGGGCAGAGGGAAAGGGAGAGAAAATTCTAAAGCAGACTTTGCAGGGAGCCAATGGGGCTCCATCTCATGACCCTGAGATCACGAACTGAGCCAAAATCAAGAGTCAGATGCTTAACCAACTGTGCCTGCCACCCAGGTGCCCCTAGTCCATTTAATTTATAATGAGTTTGAACTACTATATAACTCAAACACAAACTAATGCAAATTCTAATTGGACTAAATATAATTCAGATTTCCTTTTCTTTTTTAAAATTTTATACAAAGAATCCTAAAAATTAAAAGATTTATTTTATTTAAATTCAATTAATTAATTATTTTTTTAATGATTTTTTATTATATTATGTTAGTCACCATACAGTACATCCCCGGTTTCCGATGTAAAGTTCGATGATTCATTAGTCGCGTATAACACCCAGTGCACCATGCAATACGTGCCCTCCTTACTACCCATCACCGGTCTATCCCATTCCCCCACCCCCCTCCCCTCTGAGGCCCTCAGTTTGTTTCTCAGAGTCCATAGTCTCTCATGTTTCATTCCCCCTTCTGATTACCCCCCCTTTCTTTATCCCTTTCTTCCCCTACCTATCATCCTAGTTCTTATGTTCCATAGATGAGAGAAATCATATGATAATTGTCTTTCTCTGCTTGACTTATTTCACTTAGCATTATCTCCTCCAGTGCCGTCCATGTTGCAGCAAATGTTGAGAACTCGTTCTTTCTGATAGCTGAGTAATATTCCATTGTATATATGGACCACAACTTCTTAATAAATTCAATTAATTAACATATAGTCTATTACTAGTTTCAGAGGTAGAGTTTCATGATATAATTCAGATTTTCTTTTCTTTTTTTTTTCTTTTTTTCTTTTTTTAAAGATTTTATTTATTTATTCGACAGAGACAGAGACAGCCAGCGAGAGAGGGAACACAAGCAGGGGGAGCGGGAGAGGAAGAAGCAGGCTCATAGCAGAGGAGCCTGATGTGGGGCTCGATCCCACAACGCCGGGATCACACCCTGAGCCGAAGGCAGACGCTCAACCGCTGTGCCACCCAGGTGCCCCTCTTTTCTTTTTTTTTAAATAACTAACCTAGTTTATAATTCAGATTTTCTTGATGCAAGTGGCAAAATGGGGACAATTTTAATCATGGCTGTGAACATTTTTCTCCTGATCTTTAGCAGCAATTTCCATCCATTCATTCAATAGACATTTATTGGACACTTGCTTTGTGTTCAGGGTGCTGTCTGAGAGCTTACAATACAGCATTGTGTAAGAAAGAAAAATCTTTGCTAGAATGGAGCTAATGGTTTGGGAGGTGATTGGAAAGTGAAGGTCCAACAGCAGAAGGAAATCAAGCTATTCACAGCAATAATGGGGAGAACAGTTTTGGTGACTAAATGGTCCTGTCAGGAAACAAATGACCTTAGATGACTCAAAGGAAGTTTCTTCTATGAAAGAAATAGTTATGCTGGTATGGGCAATGTTGAGGAAATAAACAAGGTATCTTAGGATTCTCAGAGCCTAGCCATTATCTGTGCATAGATCCAAGGGGTCAAAGGAAAGAATTCCTGGTAGGGGAGCCCAGTGAGAAATAGAATCATGGAGGAAGGGACACACAGTGGGAGCTGTAGATGGTGGGTGGTTTGGTGGGAGGGAAAGCTACTCTCAGAAACATAACCCAAAATAAGGAAGTGGTGGGGCGCCTGGGTGGCTCAGTTGTTAAGCGCCTGCCTTCAGCTCAGGGCATGATCCCGGCGTTCTGGGATCGAGCCTCACGTCAGGCTCCTCCGCTGGGAGCCTGCTTCTTCCTCTCGCACTCCCCCTGCTTGTGTTCCCTCTCTGGCTGGCTGTCTCTATCTCTGTCAAATAAATAAATAAAATCTTAAAAAAAAAAAGCATCTCACTTTCTCTTTCCTTCTCCTCACCACTCTCTTGATGGTGTCTTCCTTTGTCCAAATCTGACAGTAAACCAGATGAAGAGGGAACTTCAGTAATGTAATCCACTGGGATTAGGAGAAAAGGAGCAAAATAGATCTGGTAGTGGGGGCAGGGGTGGCCTAGGGGATAACAGCAAATCACCAGCACAGTGGTTGCAGGGGAGCTGAGATTGTTGCTAGAACAGTCATTTGGATATGTTATTTACAGACAGGAATACTTGTATGTTAAGCACTGTTGTTACGAAAAGAAGTTTATATTTTGCCTCTGATATTAAATCACAGAGAAGACTAGGTGGGTGACCTGTATAAAATTACAGAGCCATAAAGAATAAGAAACAATCATGAACTAAGTAATTAATGAAAAGCGGAGGCCCAGGCAGAGAGTGAGATCAAAGGGTGGGGGGCTCTTCTAAATATATATTTTAACAAAAATCAATTTTAATCAACTGACCAGTTTATTTAATGGTGACTTTTTTTTTTTTTTTTGACCCTGTGCTCAATGTCAGTGTAATTCTATGGCTGATGCGAGGTGTTTTTTCCAACCTGTACAGCAGATATACTGTATTGGAGAAGGCTTTGACAGTAAGATCTTGGCAGTATTCCCAAATGACAAAGTCTTTGGTGACAAAGTCTATCTTTGGAAAGAGTAGTACAATTTCTGAAACTGTTAAGGCAGCTGAGTGGTGCTTGGATAATTGGATAGTATTTTTAAGACATTGTGTGAGAATAAATATATGAAGTGATAAGGTGAATGAATCCTGGAAGAATGATGGGAAATTACCAAGTATTTATATGCGTAAAACAGCAAAAACTATAAAGTCTAATAAGATATATTTATATCATTTATCAAAATAATTAGAGCAATTATAAGTAAAGAAAATCTACTATCTGATCAATTTATTCCCATTTCTGCATAGTTTCTTGGCTTTCTGAAATGCAACATATTATTATTGATGAGAAAATTCATCTTTTAAATAGTTTCTAAAACTTTATCTCCTCAGACAAATATTTCTAAATTCAATCTATCTGAACATCTAAACTCTGTAACTCATTATTTCTTTAGTTATCAGTGGCACAAAATTTCCATCACTACTGGAAATAATTAGTTAGCTTAATTGCTCAATTTAATTCTATTCATTAATTAACTGTTTATCATCTGTCTCATACATTTGCAGTAATTAAAAAAAATTTTATTTTGTTAAATTTTAAATTGGGAAAAGGTCTGCTATCCTTGGAAAAGTCATGCAATAATTAATCCCAAAGGCTTGACATTAGATTTCATGAATTTGAGCCTCACTTGTCTGCTAGTTGTTTACCTTGACCAAGTTATTGAATGCCTATAAACCTTAGTTTCTTTATCTGGAAAATGAGGAATAATAACCGTATCTACCTCCAAGAATTATTATGAAGAATATATGAAAATGGATTCCTGATTAGTCAGTAATTAAAAAATTTAAATTATTATTAATACATATAGCTCATATTATAGATATTTAAAATATCTAGATAATGATAATATTTAGTTATTTATAAGAATCAAATTTAAGTTATATAAACTTGATGTTTATATAACAATATTATCATCAAAATACAACATACAACATTCTCATACTTTAGAATGTGACATGGTTACACAATTCAGTGCATGATATTCCTAAGAATAATAGTAAGTTAAATATTTTAAAAACTTATTATTCTCCTTTGCAATTATTGATCTTTAAAGTAATTTATTATCAATGACTTTTGATAAAGTTTTAATATTAAGTAGTCCACCTCTATATCAAAACATGATAACCATAATTTGAATGAATTTTTGGAGGAAAAAAAATCCCTTAATGTTACAGGAGTTGCCCCAATAAAATTCTAACATATTCCAACATAATAACATCTCCATTTGGTCTTTCCATCATTTGTGAAGCACGTGGTAAATGTGTATGTAATCTCCAAGATAGAACAAAAATCATGTGGCCTTTCAACAACTGTAATATGAATTTAAAAGAAATTATTACTATTTCTATTTATAAAAATATTTCAAAAATGGAAGATAAATTATTAGTGTAATTGATACTTTATATCACATAAAAATAGCAGAGGATTAAAGCCATTTGTGCCTAATGCCATATTTTAAAAGCAAAACCTCTAGCAAAAGACATTTCTAGAAATCAGAAACCCGTATCAATAGTAATAGGCCTTGGTTTGTGTACCACATTATACTCCGTTTTTTATTCTTTATGTTACATGTAACAACAACAACAAAATTCCGGTGAAAGTGGCTTAAGGATCCATTTTTTTTGCTTTTGATTCCATTGTTAAGTTCATTTGAGCTTTTCTCATACTGATAAAATAGCTGCAGCAATTCCAGTCTTTGAAACCACACATCATGCAGAAATAGAAGTGTTTTTTTCTCAAGGTTTTATGCCAAAGTCCTAAAATTTACTTTTTAAAATTTAATTTCTGGCTGGATTGGCTAAGGGCACGTCCATTTGAACCAGTCACTATGCAAGAGAATGGAAATATACTGACTGGCTTAAGTCAACTAAATGCTACTTCCTCAAATTTAACTTTCCCCATAACACATGGCTGCATGGTGGAATGGTAGATACCCAAATTGAGATTAATGAATTTAGGGAAGAGAAAGGAGCCAATAGGTGCCAAGTAAATGACCCATAAATCCACTACAGCCATTTTTATCAAAATCAACAAAAAGAATCACAAAAATCACAGAAACTAATCTTGAGGATCTTGTAAATATGGCTGTACATCTTAAATTATGTATAGAAATAAATAAAACCACACCTAAGGAACATACCCATGGATATTACTGTAATTGTTTGACAATTTTTTCTCACTTAGAACCTCTAATCCCAGAGGTTTTATCTACTTTTCTATGTAGATTTTCTTGAAGTTTATGGATCTGGAGATCTAAGAGTCTTAAGTGACAGTGGTTGTGTGTATTGGGTAATGTTTCCCAAATGAGGGCATTATCAGTTATGAGAATTGAACACTTGTTTCTAAAATATACCTCCTGATAACTTAGCTCTTCATGACATCTGGAAGACACTTGTCATGTGGTTCCATCATTCTCAGTTCAGACAAATTTTCATCTGGAAGCATGAATGATATTGCATTTCTAGATCTGGTTGAATACTGGAGGATATAAGTATGCCAGAGCATAATATATACCAAAGTTGTACCTGGTTTTATGTCTCCCCCTATAACTCTGATGTCAGCAAATAACTACCCCTCCTTCTTTCAAATAGAGTTCCAGAAATGACAACTGCGTCTAAGGAGGCAAAGAGTTAACATTCTCTTCTGTCTTTTTGTTTCACCAAATCACCTTGGATGAGCTGAGGCAAAACTCCAAGTAGAATGAGCTCGAGAACATTAAGTCAGTATTACAACACAGGCTCAGGATGGCTTGTGATAAAAGTTGACAGTGACTTTAAATTCTTTAGGGACCGCAAAAGGCAATTTTGTTTACAGTTCAAATAAATGAAATATAAGAGCCTGCACCAAACCTTTTAAGGTTTTAGAGCCAAAATTCTTCAGTTTTTTTAATACATTTTTACCCACATGTAACAACTACACAGAGCAAATAAACATGGATTTGTATATGACTGTCTTGGAGGGATTAGAAGGATTAGGGATGAAGAAACATTGTTTAGTTTAGAAAAGATTTCCAGGAAGGACACCTCGATAGCATATATATCTTCAGGCCAAACCATGCTTAAATTCCCCGGGGAAAATTATGGTTCTAATATTTCTTAAAATCCTCCAGAAGGGCAGGCTCAACCCACGTTTCGATGGTTGAGATACAGTATACTGTATGTTAAAGGACTTACTGCTTAGTCAGGCCATTCATGAATTTATTTGCACAAAGGAGACAAGACTTAGATGTGGTTTGTACTTGGTTGGGGTGGGATATTGACAAAATGCAGAGACAGACCCATGGACTCTTTTCATAAAGGACTCCATGAACCAAAGGAAGCTCCAGCAATGTTGATTCAATATTCTGGTTTAAAATGTGACACAGAGAGAGAGACATTCCACATGTTTATTTTACCTGAGCAACAAACACAGCATGACACATACACAGTGAAAACTGAAGGAAATTTAGTGTCATTTTGTCCTCTAGTGGGTTTGTAGCTTTGTAAGCAACAAGAGAAGCTGTCCTTATTCTGAAATAACATTTTCATGGAGGGTACAGAGAACAGCAGCCGTGTGAGGGGCCAATATAGAGTACCGTGGTAGATAGCGAACTTCAGGGAAATGTTGAACTAAGACCAGAAAATCATTTGTGAGCATCTATGAGACAACAGGTAGTGGGGTACTGGGTGGGGGTGGCGAGTGTTTTTCATGGACAGAAACATAATCCACAGATATTTGAAGTATTGCTGTAAATAAGATTCTCTCATATTGGTAAGAGATGCAGACAAAAGCCCAGTTCTGAGCTCTATGATCTTAAAAAGTAAACAAACAAACAAAAAGAACAAAACAAAGATGATTCCTGAATCTCAAGGCAAAGAATGGTATATTCCACTTCTGCTATTTATTTCAAGAGCTATTTCCCTACATTGTTTTCATTTTAGTTACTTTTAACTTCAGTTGTGTAAATGACAGGTTTCTTCCCTTTAAGTTTAGAGGCTAGTTTGATCACCTGGGATACAGAGAATTAAATCAATTAAGAAAAACTCAGTGGTCCCTTTTATATTGTGGGAGGCTAGCATCACATTTGGAAACCTTTAGAGAGTAATTCCTTACATTGCTTAAAGTCAGTAAATTTCAGAAATATTAGGGTGCTTGGGTGGCTCAGTCGTTAAGCGTCTGCCTTCGGCTCAGGGCATGATCCCAGGGTCCTGGGATCGAGCCCCACATCAGGCTCCTCTGCTGGGAGCCTGCTTCTTCCTCTCCCACTCCCCCTGCTTGTGTTCCCTCTCTCGCTGGCTGTCTCTCTCTCTGTGTCAAATAAATAAATCTTAAAAAAAAAAAGAAATATTTACTTATGAGGAAAACATGTAATGTCTCTGATGGATGGCATGAATGACTTCTCTACCATTGCCCTAATTGTGATTTTTTTTGATGATTTTAAGTAGAAAAATTTTTATGATGTAAATTTCAAGTATGTAAGCTGTACTATGGCCTTTCTTATATTTCTTGTTCTGCTTATAATAAAAATGTTAGTTTCGGGTATTCAACCAAGGGCCTTGTATGGAACAACAGACATTGAAGTAAAATGGATCATATTTCCTATGGAATTGCTAAAAAACCTATACAACTTTAACAATATTATTTTCGAGCATTGAGCCAGCTGTCAGGGTTGGACTGGTTCATCAGGCTCTGCGGTGTTCTTCTCTCATGATCATTGCCTCCATCAACTTTGTTTTAAAACTGGTTTAAACACAAGGGGAGCAAGAGGAAGGATCACTTTTTCAGGAGATTGAGGCTCAGAATCATCCCCATGAGCACTAATCCAACTGCCACTTTATTCCTGAAAACTTGTTTATTCTGGCTTGCTCCTGTTGGTAGGGTACATGGATTATTAAATGAGTTCTTTATCTTTATGGGTGGAAATAGTAATACCATTAAGAATTCCAATTAAGGGGGTGCCTGGGTGGCACAGCGGTTAAGCGTCTGCCTTCGGCTCAGGGCGTGATCCCAGGGTCCTGGGATCGAGCCCCACATCAGGCTTCTCTGCTATGAGCCTGCTTCTTCCTCTCCCACTCCCCCTGCTTGTGTTCCCTCTCTCACTGGCTGTCTCTATCTCTGTCAAATAAATAAATAAAATCTTAAAAAAAAAAAGAATTCCAATTAAGAAAGTTTTTTATTGTTCTTAACTCTACCGTCTACTTCATATTCTTCATGTAGTTTGTCAAATTCTATGCTTTTTACCTCAAAAGCTGGTCTCATCTGATTATCCCAACTCTTATTTTCCTACTCTGGGAATTCCATTATCTTTTGTTTGGTCATTTTATATTGCCTCTTATGGGTTTCCATTGCTGTTGGGTCTCCATTTATAATTTATCTTTCAAAACACTCCCAGAAGCATTGGAGTTAATACGTGATGTGGTGAAAAGTTATGACCCAGCTGTCAGGCTACCTGCGTTAAAATTCTAGCTCTACCTTGTCAGCCTGACCTTGGGTGAGTTGCTTAGCTACTCCATGCCTTGGTTTCTTATTCTATAAAATAGGGAGAATAGTACCTAGTTTTTAGGAATAGGAGAGAAAATATATGTGAGGCACTTAGAAGACAGCATTTTCTAATGCTGACAATCATAAAACATGATTTTGATCTGCACCCTGTGATGACTCTTCTTTAACCTGCTGAGTATATGTGCCCCATAGCATACAGGAATTTTCACAATGATTCCGGGTTACCTTTCCAGGCTTGTCTCTATGCCCATAAACATAGTCTATCTGCTCTGAAGTGTATGCTGTTTTATAGATGTATACAGTATGTTCCAACCACATATTTTCTCATTTTCTCTTCCTAGAATGATCTTGCATTACATTTTTTCTTTTCTTGATCTTGCATTACTTATTGCTTCAAAAAACCCCATTCATATTTCAAAGCTACAAATTCGCCTCTGTTTGTAGCTTTTTCTGACCCTTGGTTTTAGCAATGGACATTATTTGTGTTTTGTCTGTATATCCTTGGTTCTGCCATTTCTTTCCATGTACAATGGCCAGATTTCCGATGGTCATTTTTGTCTAATGGCAGCCTTTGGGCTATTGTACTTACTTTGTCATCTGCTAGTCAATCCACTTCACAAAATAAGAGCTGGGTGGAAAAGATGAGGTGTAGAAATACCTGGGAATTAACATTCATTGGGAGCAGCCCCTAATTACTAAGTATCATACAATGTTATGTAATGTGGGGATGTGTTTTGCTGGAATGATCTTGAGGTATGTGTTTTGCTGGGTTTCCTGGAGTTTCTTTCACAGTGATAGCTTAATAATGTACCCTTTAATGGCTATGTTCCTTTCTGCAAAAAAAAAAAAAAAAAAAAACACAAAAAAAACCCCCAACCCCCCCCCCCAAAAAAAAACCTATTTGCATTCTAATTCTTAGCTCAGGATCCATTCTTAGAGGAGCTCACAGTAAAACACTCCTTCATATACTTTCTGTAGCACTTTATACATGTTCTTTTTGTTCTTTATAGGATTTTATAATAAAACATTTTTTAGTTTTTTTCTGTTCTGCCACTTCCCCTGGACTGTGAGATGTTCTAACAAAGGGTCATATCACGTTTATCTTTGTATTTGCACATTTATCTTGGGCTGGACTTGGCCCCTGATGGACCTTCAATAAATTGTTAGATACCAAAATGAACCAGAATTATTCTTTGTGTCGTCAAAGGCCCTTAATCACTCTTTTTATCCTCTGGCTCCTCTAGGCTTATGGAGTATTTGACCCTGCCTTGATCTTAAGTGTCCCCTTCAGGGACTGAAGTCTTGTCCCTGAAACCCAAACTCATGGCTTTGCCTTCTAATTGATCACTGTTTTGTTTTGTTTTTTTCTTTTTCTGTTTCTGCTTTCTTGAAGAAAAAGAAAGGAGAAAGGATTTAAGAAGGAAGAGGGAAAGGAAGTGAGAGAGAGACAGTAAAAGAAAGGGAGAAAAGCAGGGAGCAAAATGAGAGGTGGGGCAGGGGAGAGAGAAGTAAGAGGAAGAGTGGAGGAAGAAGTACAATGACAGGAAAAATTCAAATGGAGAAGAACGTTTAAAGTTCGTGTGAGATACTCTTTCTCTTTTCAGTAAGGTAGAAGATGAAATCAACTGCTGAGATCAAGAGACATGAAAATGTAGGTTTGAGTAGAGTGCAGAAGGCTTCAAAACCAATGGGAAGAATAGGGGTTAATCACTGATGAGTCAAAGCATTGGCGTTTCTTCAATCTACTGATGATTATAGAGCATCTTTTAGGTATCATGTCCCATACTAAGCAGACAGACCATCACATTTGGCAAATAATGCAACCCTATTACGTTATACTGGTCTTTTTGTTCTCATTTTTTGGCTAAGCTACCTCAAAATGTGTATGAATAATACCATTAACCTAAAATATGAAAATACTCATAAACAACAAAAGAAATTTTGTTAAATGAATGATTTAAGCCTTGAAAGTAGAATTCTTTTATAATGTATAGTTGCTATCAGTGTCAGAATCTATTATTTTACTATTTTGTTCTCCAGTGAAGAGAAAAGTATCTCTAATATCACTTTCTTTATTATCTTTGCTATCTAGAAAGTAGGATATTGAGTCATTGTCCCAAAGCAGAAAAAAATGTCTGCTGATTTCTGCTCTGAGCTTTACAATATATTCTAAAGTAAAGTGTAATTTTATAACTAGAGTCTTCTGACCCAATTTCAGAATCCTAAGAAATTTTAGGCCTATGGCAAAAGTCTTAATCTAATGAGTCAGGTTTAAAATTCAATCATAATGTTACCTTCTTCTTTCATATGACATTTCCTTAGCACTTTATCAGTTTTCTCCAAAAGATAAGCAATATTATATGTCAATATTGCTATACACTTTGGACCTCATGAGAAAGTTAATTGTGCAATTATAAACAATGCCCATAATGGGTAAGAAGGTGGATTTAGCATGTGACAGACCTAAAATGTAATTTTTTTTCTGTCAGTTATTAGCTGTGACCTCAGAGAATCTGTTTAACCTCACTGTATTTTAGTTTTCTCTCCAAAAATGGCGAAAATAATGTAAGAACTTAATGAATTAAAAGATAGAAAGCTCATAAAAACTGCCTGGCATTGACAAGAATTGGCTGTTTATATTGAATTTATATTGAACATTTGCCTTTCTGTTTGTTTGTTTAAGCTATCCATTATACATTGTACAGCTGTCCATTATACCATTGTCCTATAAACAGGGACTCCCCTACCTAAAAACCCTGGGGAGGATGGAGTTGACTTTCACCTATAGAAGTCGAGTGCCAAGTATTTATGACACTCGGATGTCCAGCCTCCTTTCCACACACTTAGGCTTAGAAACCAAATGCATGTAGCCTATACTTTGAGTTATGGGATAATGATGCAAAGAAATATACAAAGAAGTGAATGTGTTTGGTGGAAGACGGAGATAACTATAGCAGTAATAACCACCTTCCAGAGGCAGCAGTAGTAGTGGGAGTCCTGACAGTGACATTCAGAATTGTTAGTGCTGCTTCTGGTTGCTTTGAATGCCCAGCAGCTGCAAGCATAGCATGGGGAGTGGCCAGCTGGAGGGGATGATCTGGCTGCTGCTCTGGGTGTGTGGCCCCTGTCTGGTTTTCTAGTGGGAGACCCTGGACTATCTTTTGAAACATTCTTTTATCTTGAATCAGCCAGTGTCATTCTTTGTTGCTTTCAGTGAAGATCCCTGACTAATATAAAATTAGGACCAGAACCGTTTGCAATCAATAAGCCTAAGGCAGAAGGGTCGGGGCAGGGAGGAGCACAGGAGCACAGGCACTGTTAAGAAGTCTGGCATTTGTTAACTGGCCTAAAGGCAGAAGAATTCTAGCAAATATTAAAAGGATAGATGTTGATAGCCAATGGCATGTGGTACCTGAGCTACTAATTAAATTATCCCCTGGGGTCATCTACTATAAAATAACAATTCAAAGCAAGGCTGTGAGAGACCAATGGCTATTACAGTAGAGAATGAAGAGAAGTTCAATGAGTATGAGAATTTTTTTTTTTTTGTAAATACAAGGACTTCTTAAAAAGAGATGGTTTGTTCAAATTTTAAAATTCTTCGCTTAAGGCTATAAATAAGACACTGTAAATAAGACTGTAAATAAGAGATTTTCTTTGCCATGTTGAAACAAACAAGAAAAATGTTATCTTTTGTTGCACAGAGCGTTGGGAGAGTGACTAGAATCTAATAAGCACATAATATAAATTAGTAATTATTATTATTGCTTATATTGAAATTATCAACTCTATATTAATTGTTTGACCATGGAAAATTCGAGTAACTAATTTGTGAAACCACCAAAAAAAAAAGAAGGAAAAATTAGTATGTCTAGAATAGTTTGAAGTAGAAATGTGAAAAGGAAAACAGATGGGCAATATCCAGAAAGAAAATTTTGCTCAATATTGCCCATCTGCTACTCCTTGCTTGCATGCTTTGCAGTAATATAAATTTTCAAACAGCCAAGCAATATAATCCTCAATCTAGTTTAATTTATGTTTGCAGCTCATTGGCTGCTGGCAAGGGGATGGTTAGATTCAGATTTGATGATAAAGCCATATAGTTCCCATGTTTATCCCATGAGAGGCAAAGCTGTACAAAAGATTAAAATTAGTAGGAGGCAATTATTCTCCTTATTAATCAATTTTAGACACATTTGGCAGCTTGTCTCCAGCAACAGAAGTGCAATTCAAATAAAGGTGGTGAGACTCTTTCCAACAATGTTATTTTAATTGAAAGCATCAAGCTCTTTTTTGGTAGGCCATAACCTTCTTTGCCTAAGAAAGTGTTAAGATTACTATTTTTCATATGAAAATTACATAGTTTTCTAAAAGCACTATCAGTATTCATTATCGTATTAATTTAAAGTATGCTTATTCACACTAAAACAGAAGATTATTTGATTTAGGAACTAAAAAATAATGCATTTTTTTCTCCTAATGGGAGAAAAGTTGGTAGTATTTTGTCTTCTTTTGATAAACAGCCATTCACATAGATCCAGATCAGATGTCAGATGATGGGTTTTTAAGACTAAAGGCAGGGACTAAAACAAAGTTTCCAAATTTAGTAAGTAGTTACCAGTTTATACAGAAATAAAGCTGATAAGGGATTAAGTCTACATATTACTAGAGCAGATGATCATTTTTCTGTTTTAATCAGTCAATTCAAGCACTTAGGGATGAAATTTTTAAGAGTGATTTTTACTTACTTTTAATAAGGAAGGAGAAATGAGATCAAAGGCATTTCCTTCCCTTTCTCTTGATGATTCTTGGTATTTGTAGGGATAGGTATGCTTTAACACAGTCAATAACAACTTTAAACTCTCAAGGTCTTATAATAGCAAATATTTGTACCTCACTTCCACCACCACCCTGCTCTATGACCCAGGTCGATGATACCAGCATCTCTGGAACATTGCTAGTCCTCATGACAGAGGGGGGGAAGTATGGTGAAGCCAGCAGAGTGAGATATCCTATTTCTTATTTCACTCGCCAAAGTAAGTCACATGGTGAGCCTGAGTTCAATGTAGTGAGGAGGTGTAATCTCCCCACGGGCAGGGGCAGTGAATATCGTTTGCAGCACTTATCACAAATATAACCAGAAGAAGCCTTCTCAAATCCCTTTCAAATGCCTGAAAGGTGCAAAGGGAGAAGAATTTTAGTTGTAAGTTGGTCCTTTGTCTAATATGGAAAGAGGGAGAGAGGATCAAATAAGAAGTAAAAAAGTTAAAATTGATTTTTTATCCTGAGTATCATCACTAGCCGTTCCCGAATTACTCTGGTTAAGGTATTTTGAAGTTGTGTGTCCTGAAAAGAACAAGGTGCTTGAATTTTGTAAGTGCATTTTGCTTACAAACTGAAAATTAAGACAGTCTGTCAATTCATTTTGTCTCTCATTTCAGTTGAAAATTTCTGTAGTACTTCACTAGTTATAATGAATCTGTAAGTACTTTGTCGTTATTTATCTATTCCCTTTTATAATTTTTGCCTGCATGTAGATCATGGAAACATTTTGATCTCAATCAAATTATGTTAGGATATAAAGTAAAATAGGTTGGTGGGAAATTTGGATTCTAAGGGATATTATTTGACACTTAAGATATAAATTTCAACCCTGTTTTTCTTCTTCAGAGGATTACTGATTCAGGGAACATTCTATGTTCTTACAAGGTTAGTGCTGCGTTTTAAGTTTTATATAAGGGATTTAAGTTTATCTGTTGCAGAAGTTATATTAAAAAAACTAAAAGGACCACATTTTCTTTAAAATGGTAGAAATGGTTCTAAGGTATGCTTTATAATTTATATTATATATAAATTGCATATATACATATAGATATATTTATGAATGTAAATTGATATTCTTTGAAATTTTTCCATTTCTACTGTGGTAGATTTTCCTTAATTATGCATTTAAAGATCCACTTTCTCTTGGACTCTCTGTAAGAAAAGATGGGCCCCCCTTTTGCTTGCCTTCTTGTTCCCACATGAGGGACATGGATTAACACTCCTGTCCCTCTCAGTCCTCACTCTCTCCTCCATGGGAGGAGGAGTGAATGATTGGGTTGATAAACTGGGGAGTAGGAATTGGGCTTGTGAAGCTAAGGCTTTTCTATTCTTGGTATTTGCCTGCACCTCATAAATAAATCTTATTTGGGTGGGCTCTGTAGGGGTGGGGGGCGGTGCTTGTAGTTCCCAAGAGTTGACTGTAAGTGGGATAAATGTCTAACTCTGGGATTTGGTGTTAAGAAGTTCTCATGGTTACCTGATTGAGCAATGTTCTCCAATGGTGCTATCATGTACACTGATTTTCCATTTCTCCTCTGCCTGACTTCTTTGTCTTTTAACTGATTCGGAATTCAGGCAAGGAAGCATTGCTCTTCTCACACCCTAACCATCTATCCCTCTTGAACCACCCCCACACTTTGCTCACTGCTGCAGACGAACAGTGCTTCAACACCTGGTTATCCTGTCTGACTTTCATGATCCTCCTCTCCTGATGGAAGTTGGAGGTGGGGGCTGTGCACCTATATTTTTGGAAAACAGCACATATTTTTTGGTGTGCTCCAGGTTAATGAAGATATTGGCTTACATCAGTTATATTGATTGCATATATCTTTCAAGTTTGCATTTATAGTTTTATTTATGATTTTTTGAGATAAACATCTGAAGTTGACTAATAAAGGCTATTCATCTTTTTTTTTAATCTTTTCCCACTTTTATCCTTGCCCATCCTAAGAGCTGAAAATTATCTTAGTGTTTGAATTTTAAAGTATGTTAAGTAAAAATCACTACAAAAATGATTGATGACTATTTGCATACTGTTTCAAAAAGCCTTAAATTGTACAGAAACATATTTACTAAAACACGAAAATTCTCCATTGTTAACTTTGCATCCTTATATGCAATGATTGAGGACAATTTGGTACAGGTAGATTTAAATTTATATTACTCATTTTAATTTTAAAAATACCCATTGCTTAGTAATTTTTTAAATTTAATATATCTTCGTGAAACCATGTCTACAGATCTATCTCTTTTTGATAATGGCTTAGGATTCTATAGAAAGGACTGATTACATTTTATCTAACCATTTCCCAATAGATAGACTTGAGGTTTCTGATTATGTACCATTGTGAATACTCCTGCAGTGATCATCCTTGTACCCGTTATCTTGTTGCTAACTTGTGTGAGTATAGGCTTTCTTCTCTAATACTATCAATGAACTCCTGAAAAACCTCACGTTCTTTGAGATAGGGCAATTAAGATACCAGGACATAAAATAGGGTTTTGGCAGACCACTTAATACCTACACACCTTTGAAACCAGACGAGCAACAAAAACAAGTTGGTACTTGGGGAGATTGTGTGGACTTCCCAGCCAAGAGAGCTCTGTGTGCTTGCAGGCTGGCACGATGGATATCAAAAATGTAAAAGATCACTAAATGTAAATGCTGATAGGAGCATTACCTGTGAGGATGAAGCGGCGTTGTGAGCTGGGTAAGTGCTGGGTAAGCTGTCATTGGGAGACTGAAATAGGATTGAGGGTGAGCCATCATGGAAGAAGCCGGGGTACAGGCGCTGAGTTTTGATTTTCTAAAAAAAGAGCTGAATGGGAGTCATGATACTACTGCATCAGCCCGGCTGTGAACTTTTTCTTTTTCTCCTCAAAGTTGTTATTTCTACTCATGCTTTCCCTGCTCCCTTTGCCTGGAAAAAATAATGTATAAACCTACACAACTTATGTGTGATATTTGCATCCATCTCCTTATTTATGAATCAAATATGAGTAATTCATATTCGAGAAACAGGAGCTGAGGTGAAACAGACTGTGTTTATGAACCATATGTTCCTGCAAGTGGAATAATTGGGTCAAAGGCAATGCATGCTTTGTGAGGATTCTGACAAATTGTTCCCCAAAAGGATAACTTACTATCACAGAGTATGAGAATGTCAGGTTTTCTTGTATTTTTTTTTGTATTTTCACTAGCACTAGGTATGATTGAGCTTTAAATTTTTTTGATCAACTTGTTTTACCCATCTGAATTGAAACAGATTTCATTATTGTTTTCATTTAGATTTCTAGATAAATAGTTGAACAAGTTTTTCATAACATTTTTAAAATTTGAATCTTTGTTCCTGTGAATTATTTGTTGATATTCTTTACCTACTTTTATATTGGGTTGTTTGCTTTCTCATTTGTGGTTCATAGAAACTTTTTAAAAACAATGTATATAAACCATGTACCCATTAAACATTTTGAAAAAAATTTCTCAGTCCTTTGCATATAATTTAACTTTACATGTGGTTTCTTTCCACATGAAAGTTTAACATTTTTCTATGATCAATTCTAATTTCTCTCTTGTGGTTCTAAACCTTCTGACTTGTTTAGGAAGAACTTTCAAACCCCTATATGATTAACATATTCTCTCATACTTTTATTTATACTTTTCAAGTGCTTTTGTATTGTTAAAATTTGAATCCATATGGTACTTATTTTTATGTAAGCTATGCAGTACCAACCTAATTTCGATTTTTTTTCCTCAATATCATAGTCAGTGGTCACAGTGTCATCCTTTCTCCACTAATTCATGAATATGTATAAATCTAAGTATACACTATTAAATTGATCTATCTCCCCTTTGCTGCAGTGTTAAATCTTCCCTGCTGCTGGTGATGGTGGTAGTGGTGGTGGTGCTTCTCCTCTCCCTTCCACTTTTCTTTCTTCTTTTCTCCAGGTTCCAAAAGTTTTTTTTGTTTAGTTTTTTTTTTTTTATGATTTTATTTTTTTTAAGAAATCTCTACACCCAACATGGGACTTGAACCCACAACCCTGATATTAAGAGTCACATGCTCCACTAACTGAGCTAAAAGGTTGCTGTTGTTGTTTTTGGGTTTTTTGGTAAATATGCTTTAGAAAAGGATCATTGATCCTGTTGCTTCCAAATTAGTGGAATGAAGAGTTGTGTCCAGGGAGACATCAAGTGATGTCCAAGCAGACAGCTGCTTTGTCAACCTCTTATATATGCATCCAGTCATAAGGACAAGACATGTAGTCAACTAATTCTTAAGGCTTAAACCATTGGCTGATTTCTTCTTCAGGACTTTTTACTGAATCACTACCATGAATGATGTCCCTGTCAACTTGAATACAGATGTCCCCCAGAATGAAGCCTGGCTTAGAATCTGCTAGATTAGTCACCCAACTTTCCCACATCCAGGCCATCCCACACCATGGCCACAAGCAGCTCTTAGTTCCAACCAGCTCTAAGAAGAATGAGATCAATATAGTACTGCTTCAGGTGTTCCTCAGAGACCCAAAGGAACCTCATGGTCACAAGATGCATCCCTTTTGCATCAAGATATTAATGATCTCTCCTATGAGATCTTAGTACCCCTGTCTGGTTAGATTGTGATGAACCTCATAGTCACAAGATGGCATCCCTTTTGCATCAAGATATTAATGATCTCTCCTATGAGATCTTAGTACCCCTGTCTGGTTTGATTGGATGTTGGCTATGATATGAGCTGGCAGGGGCTGGGTGAGAGCTGTGCTGCTATGCCAGAGCCCAGTCCTGGAAACTTCTTTTTTTTTTTTTTTTTTCAAATCGAAGTTTTGTTTTGGCTACTTGTAAGCTTTTTTATTCCCTGAAAGAATGTTAGAGTGACAAAGACACTTTCCTTGACCAAACTTTGGTCAGGCAGGCTCTTCTGAGCCCTGTTCTGGACTAAGCCTTGACCTTGGGCATCCATCACCATGTCTGAAGAGTTGGGTCTTAGCAAGTCTCCTGCTAAGTCAGTGTACAGAGACCTTTTATGCTTAATAGCTAATCCTCCAGGATATCTGAACAAATTTCTCACCTCCACATTGCTCCAACTTCAATATCTGATCACCCTGGCCTTCAGCAAGAATCCTGTTAAGTCTGTTTAGCTAGAATCTCCCTACACTTGATGTCTTCTCTTGGTAATTTTCCATCCATTGACTACCTCGACGCTATAAATCCACTTGTTCTTGTGGTATTTTGAGCTGAGGCCAAAGTCTCTTAGCTGCCGCAAAATCCCCATTGCAGTAATCCCTCTTAAATAAAATCTTTTTTTTTAAAAGATTTAATTATTTTAGACACAGAGAGAGAGAGAGAGAGAGACAGAGAGAGACCATGCGTGCACATGCATGGGCAGAGGGCAGAGAGAGAGGGAGAGAGAGTCTTAAGCAGACTCCATACTGAGCACTGAGCCTCACACAGCTTGATCTCATGACCGGGAGATCACAATCTGAGCATAAACCAAGAGTCAGGTACTTAGCCGACTGAGCCTACCAGGCACCTCTTGAATAAAGTCTTAATTTCCATCTTTAACACGTGTCAGAATAATTTTTTCTTTAACAAGTGTCAGATTTCATAAATAATCCTTGGGTTTTAAGTGGCTTTAATTTTGAGAAGAATTGATATATTTAATATTTGATTCTTTCTTCAAGAAACATGGTCTGTATGTCTATTTCAATAGGTTATGAGGACTTGCTTTACCTTTTTTTAAATACCTGTTAGAAGTCTTTTATTTTGGGGCATCTGACTGGCTCAGTCAGTAGAGCATGTGACACTTGATCTCAGGTTGTGAGTTCGAGTCCCACGTTGGGTGTAGAGATTACTTAAAAATAAAATCTTTAAAAAGAAGAGAAGTATTTTACTTTTGTAGTACTGGGATATATGCCTACACATGCACACACAGGTAAGTAGTTATAAGCTTTAGACACACCAGAAATTACAAACTCACAAAACACATAATTCAAAACTTTAATTATTTGAATTTCCTTTTTTTAAAAAAAGGTTTTATTTATTTATTTATTAGAGAGAGAGAAAGCATGTGCGAGTGGGGGGGCGGGGCAGGGGGGAGGAAGAAGGACAAGCAGACTCTGGGCTGAGTGCAGAGCCCCACATGGGGCTTGATCTCAGGACTCTGAAATCATGACCTGATCCAAAACCAAGAGTCGACACTTAACCGACTGAGTCACGCAGGTGCCCCTTGAATTTCTTTACATTTATTTTGTGAATTTAAATCATAAATTTTAAATTCTTTTTAGCCAATGTGTCCCAACTTCAATGAGAAAGACTAGAACAAAATTAATAATTTATGATTCAGAAAGTTGAATGTATATACTGGAAATGTAAGTAAATACTTTTAAATTTGGGGGGTGGTAGATTTGTAGAATCTATACTTCTGACGTTATCAAAGCTTAGAACTGCACCAAGACATTTGAACACTTTGTCTATGAATTTTGTATAATTTATGCTAGATGTCACTTAATGTAAATTCCTTACCAAAAAGAGAACATGTCATTGTAGATACAAGCTTTTATTGGTATTTTGTCTTGAAAGTAAGACTAAAATTTTAAAAATGGAATATTTCTCTTAATTTTAACCAAAAAAGAAGTATCATTTTTAACTGCTCTTATTTTGAGCCTACTAAAGAATGAATCAAGAATGTTTTCCTGACAAAATTATATAAAAGCATGATATGAAATCAATTATTTCACATTTGACTTTTACAGCAGAATCCTAAAGCTAACGCTTTTGCTAATGCATGCAAGCTCTGTTTGCTAAACATTTTCATCTAAAAACCATTTTGTTTAAAGCCTTCGTTTTGTTACTATGCTTCTTTCTCTTCTTTAAATTGCTAATTTTGAATAGCCTGGTCTGTGACTTGTGTCATTCCCCAAATCACTTCAATGGACTTCACGCAGTGTTACGAAGTTTGCATGATTTTCATTTTTATATTGCAATTGATTTACATTGCATTTTTATTGTATTATTTGAAGTCGTAGTTGATAATCAGTAAGAGACTGACAAATAATTTAGTTTGACATGCGGGGTAGATATTTCACTTAAGTCCAGTGACTAATTTTAAAATTGAGCTATTAAAATAGACTATTTTAATGTCCACAGTTACATCATAATGACTATATTTTTCTCTACCTAACCTGACAACTGTGGGGACTCAGAAAACTTCTACTTAGATAAGCATCATACCCTTTTATCATGCAAATACTATTGTCTTATGTATTTTCAGTCAACTTCCTTTTTTGTTAAGATATGTATTAGATGTCTTTCCACATTAGGACCTACGGATATATTTTACTCTTTTACCTGGTGTGTATGTTTCACAGCTTGATCTAGTCTTCTGTTGGTGGAAATTTAGGAAACTTCTGATTCTTCAATAGTACAGTGAAAATTGTACATAGCCTCTTTTTTTTTTTTAAGTAATATGAGACTATTTCTCTCAAACAAGTCTCAAGTGTATTTGCTGGGTTGAGATGACAGCTATTTTACACTTTAATATATTTTATCAATTTGTACTTCTCAATGTACTGGCCAATGACACACTTTTGTGGACGGTATATGAGCTCCCTCTATCATTCTTTGTCCAACTCTTGAAAGTTTCAACTTCTTTTCTGCCAACCTGATGGACAAAAACTGGCATTTCATTGCTGTTTTAATTTGTGTCCCCGCACTAATGGGCAAGGTTGTGTGCCTTTTTGTATGTGTATTGCTATTTGCATTTCCTCTCTTGCTAATATCCTCAGCATATTTTTTGCCCTTGTTTCCCGTTAAATTATTCAACTTTCTCTTCTTGACTTATAAATATCTCATATATTCTAGGTACTAGACTTTGGTCTCATCTACATTGACATGTATTTTCTGCTTTCTGTTACTCACCTGTTCATTTAACGTATTTAATGTTGATATTGCTTATGGCTTTTGAATTTGGGGATGTTAAGAAGGCTTCCCTATCGCTGACTATAGTTCCTTCTAGTGTTTTTCTGATTTTATTTTTAACAGTTTTACCAACTTCTTAATCCCCTGGAAATTTGACTTTACAAAGTGTGAAGCAAGGAAAGCCCGTGGGCTCTACCTTCACAGCACGTCCAGAATCCTTTCCTTCTTTCCTCCGCTACTCCTCTGGTTCAAGGCACCATTTATTATTATGCATTTATTTCTGCAGGGCGGCCAATTGATCACCTCATGGAGACGCTTGCTCTTGACAGTCTACTTTCAGCACAGCCACCAGAGTAATCTTTTACAAAGGTAATATAGCAAGAGCTGTCCTTTTACTCGAAGTAAAACCGACGTCTTTAAAATGGCTACAGTCCTCTGGCTCCATCATTTCCAACCCGTCTCTTAGCACCTCGCCCACCTCTTCTTCAGTCCCTTGCCATCTTCCAGAGCACACTGGCTCCGGCTTGTACACCACCTGCAGATCCCACACGTGCCCCGCGTGCTGCAGACCGCAGTGGCTTGCCCTGGCCCACGGGCGTGGAGCCAGGTTGTTGCTGTGGCAGCTGTTGCTGCTTTAGATTGATGTCCCCACCGTGCCTGCTACTCCTCAGCCCTCTTTAACGGATGGGTACAACTTCCCTCTTACCTCCCGTTTTCAGGTTCCATGTTGCCACTGACCTTCGATGGGCCCTGGCTCTCCATTCGACTAGGCACGCACGCATGAGCAACTCCGAGGTGGGCCAGTTCCTAAATGATAAGGTTTGACGAAAGGGGGATGGGAGAGAGTGGGTAGATTCTCCCTTCTCCCTCGTGTTGGAGGCAGAATAGGTTCATGCGATGTCTCTGAAAATGTCTTGTGTACTAACGGAGCAGTCAGGGTGCCAGAAAGCCGTGTCCAGCTCCATAATGCTCTGTCTCAGTTTGCTCTATCTCGCCCTCTGTTTTACTCCATTTCCTTGGTGCTCTTTCTTCCCTGGAATTTGTTTCCTAATAAAATCCTAGCAAAAACACATTTCCATCACAGTCTGTTTTCTAGAGACACAAGACTAAGAGAAGTCTATTTTCAAATGTCACATTTGCACTGAGGTCTATCCCAGTCACTGATTCACAGCCCCGGCCCCACATCTCCCTGACTGCTGCGTTTATTACTAGCTCACACGTGATTTACTTAATCATCATGTTATTATTTTCATCTGTTCTCCTTCCCCAGAACACAAACTTTATTATTATGGTTATTATTTTTATCTTCTCTCCTTCCCTAGAGTAACAGTCTTAAGGCCATAGAGAAGCAAACATCATGGTCTGTTTTGTGGACAGCTGCATCTCCCGCACTTAGCACAACGTCGAACACGCAGTAAGGCCCTCCGTCAGTATCAGTTGAATGAACGGAAGAATGAGTGCTGGCATTAATGCTTTTGACTAAATGTAACCACCAGCACCACTGCAATGCATCTGAACTTGTCTCTACTTCTTTATATTATTAGTTGCAGGTTAAAGGTCTGACGTGGTGGGAGCACCTGGGGGGCAGTGCTTAACAGTCTTGCCCTCATCAGTTTCTAGAAAGCTTGCTGTCTTCTGTATTGGGCAACAAGGCCCCTCCTACTAGGAATCAAATAATGGCTGGGTTCCCAAAAGGACAAGTCAAAAAAGAAAGAGAGAGGAAAACAAAGACAAACATTCCTTGCAGAATTGCATTACACTTACAAATTAATTTAGAGTGCTTCATTATAATGTTGAATATTCTCTCCAAGGGTTTGCTAGGTGCCTGGGTGGTTCAGTGGTAAAATTCTCACCTGACAAGAGCATGCTAAAACCCTTTATTATTTCGGTCTCCTTCTTAGGTTATTCTGATTTTTGGATATATAGTTTCACATATCAGTTGTACACATTTCTCCTTACATTTATTTTTAGATAGAATTTTTCAAAACTAGTTTGAATAGATTCACATTTTCTAATTGATTGTTTGGTATATACCACCACTATGTTTATTTCCACAGTCTTTTATATGTATCTTCCTTGCTCTATCATCGTTTGTCATTTTTTACAATTTAAAATCATGTGTCATTTTTCACATTTAATCATTAAATTTATTTGGGATTTTATGTATAGCATTTAGTGAGGATCTAACTAAATTTTACTTTTCCAAGTGCTCAGCCAATTGTCTAGGTCTTTATAGCTGGGTATTCCTTTTTTTCTTCTCACTAATTTATGGTCTAATTGACCATTCACTAAATTATTTTGTACACTTACACTTGCTTCTAGGCTAGTTATGTCTTATTATTCCCTTCATCCCCATTCCTCAACTGCATGGAGAAATTTATTCCCTTGACTGTGTGGCCTTTACGTGGGATGGCTGAAGTGCCTTCAGAAGAACTAAAAATAACAAGCTGGATATTTCCAAGGGCAGTTACCTCAACATATCTGACTGGCACCTGGCAGTCTTCCTGTATTTCCTATATCAGTTATTAATACTGCCAGACAGCCAGTTGCTCTGACCTGAAACTTAAGAATAATCCTTAAATCCTCATATCCGGTTAGTGAGCAAGTTTTACGAATTCACTCTTTCAAATGTCTCCAAAACATTTTCTCTCCTCCCTACTGACAACTGCATTCATTGGAGTCCTGTGTTCTGTCACATCTCAGCTTAAGTGTCACCTCCTCAGAGAGGGTTTCCTGACACCCCATTTAAAGAAAACTTTACCTTACAGTTACTATTATATCACCTTGTTTGTTTTCTTCATAAGTGTTATAACAATTTGTAATGACTCATTTAAAACTTTTTACTTAATTATTTGTTTCTCTACTGGAATGTAAGTGCCATGACAGCAGGAACTTGTCTTCTTGTTTTCTGTGGCAGACAGAGTGTCAAGTTTCCAGCTTACAGCAGGCATGATATAATAATTTATTGTAAGAATGAATGAATGACATGATGTCTTCTTGTTATAAGGTTCATTTGCTTCCACTTTCCTTACTCATTTTACCAATCAAACATCCACACTGATAGAATTTTTTTTAAAAAACAGAGATCTATCTGAGCATGTTAGTTCCCAGCTTAAAAATTTTCAAATTTTTCAGTGTCTTCTTAAGTACAAGATATTAATTTTCTCAGCCTATAAGGAGTGATTGAATTATTTTAAACTATTTTAAATGAGGTTTTGAGTAGAACTGAATGTCCAATATTAGGTCAAAGTCTTAAAATTCATATTTGGGCTTACATTCTGCATTTTAAAAATCTGATTCTTTGTAGAGTTTTAATTAAAAAAATATAAATTTGTATAGATTATGTCTCTCCTTTCTTCATAGGTGTTTTTGACTTAATTTTTTCCCATATGTAAAATTCTATTTTTTCAATTTCCATGTTTCATTTTTTCCATTTTTTAACTTCAGTTGTTATTCTTTTTCTATATTTTAGAATCTTAACAGTTAAACAATATCCTTTTCTAGGTAGAGCTATAGAAAGGCCATAGCCTATGGGGTTGGTTTCTCTCTTGCTCTTCTCTTTTCTACAGATCACATGTTTGTGTGTGGCAGTTATCCAGGAACTTACATTTTAATATCTTTTCCTCTTTAAATAGAAATAATTTAAAAGTCATACACAATTGGCATTAAAATTATGTATTGGCCATGTAATCCATTTTTAATAGCTTTCTGTATTAGTTTGGCCCTATAATATATTGGGAATTTTTTTAAAACTATGAAGTTTAGGGGTGCCTACATGACTCAGTTGGCTAAACATCCAACTCTTGGCTTTGGCTCAGGTCTCAGGTCATGATCTCAGGGTCGTGAGATGAAACCCTGTGTCAGTGCTCAGCAGGAAGCCTGCTTGAGATTCTGTCTCTCCCTCTCACTCTGCCCCTTCCCCACTCTCTCTCTCTCTCTCTAAAATAAATTTAAAAAAACAAACTATGAAGTTTAATGATATGAATTAATTCCTTCTAAGGTAAACCACAAAACAGTATTTCTATTTTTTCTCCTTTTATATTAAGTTTTTGTTTAAGATGTATTTATTTTAGAGAGAGAGAGAGAGAGAGAGAGGGCGTGAGCAGGAGGGGCAGAGGGAGAGGGAGAGAGAATCTGAAGAAGACTCTGTGCTGAGCATGAGGCTAAGACTGGATCTCATAACCTTGAGATCACCACCTGAGCCAAAACCAAGAGTCAGATGCTTAACCGACTGCACCACTCAGGCACCCCTCTTTTTAGAATAAGTTTTAATAGTGTTATCTTTAATTATACTCTGTTCTTAACAGATCTATGCTGTTTTCACTTACACATTTTCTTTTTAAGTCAGTTTTTAAAAATATGTAGTCAAGATACCCTTTTCTTTGTGGGGTAGGAAATTTCCTTCCTTGCTAATCAACTCTCTAATTTTCTGACCTTTAGTCCTGCTTTCTAGTATAAAATGTTCCCACATTGGTTGCAATCCAGTACTTTGTGATTCATTACTTAGAGAATGCATTTTGGTAAATAAGTCCCTAGTTTGTTTATAAATTGTGCTAGTCTTACCCATTATTTATAAGGTCAATAATAAATAATCTGACATAATTCTATAGTTTAGTAAAAAGATTAATTGGGTTAACCACATTATTTTTTTTTCCTTTCTGTTTTTGGTCTTGTCGTATTTTCTTAAAGTACAGCTTGTGAGGAGTATTAAAGTATAATTTCAAAAATATTTAAAAACTGTGATGTATTTTAAAGGCCATATGATTAATATGAACAGTAATAGAATAGTCTCAGGCCATGATCTTCAAAATTGTTCTAGCTCATTACATTTCTTAAATTATTAGGATAAATTATCGTTATATATGTATCTAGTCTTTTTTATCGTTTGAAATTATAACTTTGAGGCTCTTACTGACAGTCATGAGGGACTAATTGGTACTAAATTTACTATATATAAACAACTAGAATGCTGGGGATACATAAAAATGTTGCTTTAAGATATTAGATAATAGGTAGTACAGATCTATACACTCTGAGAAAGGCGAACACATTAAGTGGTTCCAGGGGTTGACTGACCCAGCTTTCTCTCTAGAAACTGTCTATCAGACTCTAATACAGGGAGAAAAAAAACCTAAGCAAACCCAAAAGTTTTACCGAACTGCAGAGATAGAAATCAGAGTTTGGGGGGGCAATCTAAATTTGTGAACCAGAGTACTAGACAAGGGTAATTTTGAGAGATAAAGCTCCAGGAATCTGTGTGGGGGTCCCCCTGTATTTTTAACAAAATAGCATACTTCTCACGCAAAAGTTGAAAACCATGCACAGAATTATGAAGGAGTTGAAATTGAACATTCAAGACTGGGAGACATGTCATTTCCAACCAGCCATAGTGAAGAGATATTATTCAGTACTGACCCCAGAGAAGTCATGTCTTACTAGGAGAGCTGAAGGGAACCTAGAGTAAAGTCTACTTCAGTGATTCGCCAATGAAGTTTTAAAACTAACACTGAAGGGGCGCCTGGGTGGCGCAGTCGTTAAGCGTCTGCCTTCAGCTCAGGGTGTGATCCCAGCGTTATGGGATCGAGCCCCACATCAGGCTCTTCTGCTGGGAGCCTGCTTCTTCCTCTCCCACTCCCCCGCTTGTGTTCCCTCTCTCGCTGGCTGTCTCTATCTCTGTCAAATAAATAAATAAAATCTTTAAAAAAAAATAAAACTAACACTGAAAAGATCATGCTAATCCACAAAACACTTGATCTTAGCCAAAAGGTCAAGAAGCAATTAATCCACAAAAAAACCCCCAAAAACAATAACATTATTCTTCAAAAGAAGATAACAAAGTCCAGATACTCAAAAGCATAAAATTTATAATACTTAATCACTTTAGCAATTGATCAATAGTTACTAGACACACATGCAGAAAAATAGGACCCATAATCAGAAAAAAAAACAACAGAAATTGAAATGACAGAGATGTCTGGATAAGCAGATAAGAACTTCAAAACATCCATTGTAAATATTTTCAAACAGCTAAAGCTGAACACAAAAAGAAGAGAAAAGGAAACCATAAAATTAAAACTAATAGAATTTCTGGACTAAAAAAAGTAAATATAAGACATAAAAAATGTACTAGATGTGTTTGAAAACAGATTAGATGCTACAGAAGAAAAGGTAAGTACACATAGTGTTATAGGCTGAATGTTTATATCCCCCCAATATTTGTATGATGAAACCTGATCCCTAATGTGGTTGTATTTGGAGGTGACACCTTTGGGAGGTGATTAGGTCATAAAGGTAGAGTCCCCATCAGTGAGATTAACTGCCCTTATAAAAGAGACTCTAATGAGTGTTTTTGCCTGTCATGTAGTCTGTGAGGCAGGAATTAGACTTTCACCAGACAGTGAGGCTCCCAGAAGCTTGATCTTAGACTTCCCAGAAACCAGGACTGTGAAAAATAAATTTCTGTTGTTTATAAGTTACCCGGTCTATAGTGATTTGTGATAGCAGCCCAAATAGACAAGACACACAGATACAGCAATAGAAAATACACAAACTGAAGCAAAAAGAGGAAAAAATAATTTTTAAAATAAGAATGAGAAGTGATTTGAGAAGTAGAGAGGAGACATATGATTGTTGAAGAAATTACTTAAATTTTCCCCAATTTTAAGAAGGCTCTAAGTTCACGTTTCAAGAAGCTCAATGATCCTTAAGTGAGATATCAAATCTATATGAAGGCATATAGTAAAATTTATGCAAATGAAGGATTATCCAATAATCTTTTGGGGGGACTTGTAAAGCATTTAATAAGGAGTCATGATCAAACAAAGATTATTTTATTTTTAAAAGAATAAATTTACATACAGTACACAAGAAGGACACCTGAAACTTCCAAAACAGAAACCCATAACATATGGGCTTGAAACTCCACATGCTTTGGTTGCATTTGGGAAGCATGATTCACCTATTTGGCTGTGAAAATCTCATGTTGGAATGGACCATCAGATTCAGCCATCACCATTTAATGTTGTGGGATGATTTTAGCTATCACCATTTCATGATATTTAGATCAGGGTCTCTTCTGCATATTCTGTTATGGTAAACGTTACACAATAATCTTAAAGTCAGATCAGAAATGGAGAAAGATAAGAATAACTGCAGACTTCTTGTTAGGAATTATGCAATCCAGAAGACAATGAAGCATTTTAAAATGCTACAGAAGAAAAGAACTTGTCAAGCTAGATTTCTACATGAAGAATAAAGGCTAAGTAATAACTTTTTCAGCAAACAAAAGCTAAGATAAATTTCTCACCAACAGATAATTTATTATTATACAAAATAAGAACTGCTGTGGGAATTATAAGAGAAAAATAATATATAAATAATATAACACAGAAAAATAATATATAAATAATAACAGTAAAAGAGCAGAAGGGGAAAAATGAAACCATACTATTTTAACATTCTTACGTTATATAGGAAGTAATATAATGTGAAGGTATGATAAGATAGAGTCACATATTGTATGCATATAAGTACTATGTATGTGTATATTATTTATAATGTATGTTATGATTTATAATAATGCTATTTATAACATTGTATATGTATACAGTATGTATATGTATACATATTTTATGTAATATATATGTACAATAGTGCAGATAAAAATACAATACTAAAAAGTAATTATTCAAAAATAAAGCAGAAAAAGAAGAAAAAGAAATAAAGAACAGATGGAACAAAAAGAAAACATATAAAAAGAACTAGGTTTGACCCAATTATATCAATAATTCTATTAAGTGTAAAGTAGCTAAACCATAACTGTATGATAGAACGTTCAGTTAACAAGAGAAACGTCCCCTGTCTATATATAGTCTATGTTGTCCAGAGTGGCTTTTGAACACTTGAACTCTGGCTATAGTGACTGAAGACCTGAGTTTTTAATTTTATTTTATTTTAGTTTATTTAAATTTAAATTTAAACCGCCATATATGGCTAGTAATTTACACTGGATAGTGTATTTCAAAACATTCCAAAAAGGACAAAAGTTATCAGTCTAGATAAAAAAGCAAGATTCAGTTACATGTTGGCTATAAGAGATATTCTTTATACATAAAGACTCAGATTGAAAAGTAAAGAATGGAAAAAAAAATATGCCAAGAAAACCTTAATTATCAGAAATATGGACTGGACATATGAATAATAGGAAACTGATTTTAGCAGAAAAATATTAATAAAGAGATAATTTAATAGTGATATAAGATTTTGAAGAATACATGTATATATACTGATAGCAGAACTTTATTTGTATTACATGAAGCAAAATCTTACAGAACTGTGGTATGATATTGTGACATAAGAAATATATATCTGGTCATTAGATGACCACAATATATTTCTCACATATATTCGGTCTTGTCCACGGTTCCTCGCTCACAGCTCCTAAAACCCTTGGCAGTTCCTATGATAAGACGATAAAGTCTTATCATAAGTTATGACAATACAGGTGCCTTGTTATTAATGAAGGTGACCTTTGGAGCCCACCCAAGAGTGAGGGCTGGTTGCCAGGAGGATCAAGCAAGTGATTAATGGGTTGGAACTTTCAGTCCCATCTTCCCTGCCCCCAACCTCTGGGGAGGGGAAAGAACGGAGGTTGAATCAGTCAATAACCAATTGTTTAGCCAATCATGGCTATGTAATGAAGCATCTATGAAAAGCCATGAGGACAGCTTTTTGGTCCTTTTTTGAAGAGCTTCCATGCTTGGGGAACCAGAATACTCACACATGCCACATGCCATCATCAAGTCAGGCTCCAAGTTCCATAAGGACACAAGCTCTTTTGTTTGGGACCTTGCTCGATATATCTCTTTATCAGGCTGTTGATTCACATCCTTTATCATATCCTTTAATGAATTGGTAAATGTAAGTGTTTCCTTGAGTTCTGTGACCTGCTTTAGCAAGTTAATCTAAAGAGGAGGTCATTGGAATCTCCAACCTGTGGCTAATAGGTCAGAAGCACAGGTAACAGCTTGGGGTTTGCACCTGGTATCTAAGGGGTGGTGGTGGGGTTGGGAGAAAGTCTTGTAGGACCAAACCCTTAACCTGTGGAATCTCATGCTATCTCCGTATAGATAGTGTCAGAATTGAGTTGAATTGAGTTGAATTTTTGTTTAATGTATGTGGGGGAACCCCTGCTCACACTGGAATTGGGTCTAGGAACTCTAAAAGAGGTGGTTTTAGAATATACCCACACATTTTTGATACTCCATCCTTCAAGAGGTAAGGCTAATCCTTTGAGTAGGATTTGTATTTAGTAACCTGCTTCTAATAAATAAAATTTTTCAGAAGAGATGGCATGTGACTTCTGCAACTAGGTCATAAATGGTAATATAGATTGAGGCTACTATAAAGCTACAGTAATAAAGACTGCGATATTGGCATCAGTAAGTATATGTATTTAGAGAGTCCAGAAATAGACCCACATACAATCAACTTCTGAAAAAATGGACAAGGTAATCAGATGGGGAAATAATGTCTTCCTCCACAAGTGGTGCTGAAATGAATGGGTATCTGCACGGAAAAAAGAAAGTCCTTACCTAAAGTACTTTGCTTCATAGCTAACACCAAAATTTACTGAAATAAACCATAAACCCAAATGTAGTAGCTAAGATTACAAAATCTCAAGGAAAAAAATAGGGAAGATGGTATTCACAATTTTGGCATAAGCAAAGATTTCTAAAATGGGACACAAAAAGTATTAAGCATAAATGAAGAAAGTCTTCATAAATTGGACTTAATCAGAATTAAACAATTCTGCTCTTTGAAAGCAGTTGTTGGTTTGCAAACTGGTGCCCATACAAAGGGGTCAAGGAGAGACAGAAGAAAGGCAGAGTACTCCAAGACTGGTAGGTAGTAAGTTTAATGAGCAAGGGAACATACATGAGGTTTGTCTTGGGAGGCCTTAAGCAGATCTCCACACCCAGCTGTCAGAATCTTAAAAGTTTGTATAGAGGTCAGGCATTCCTGGGTTCAGACATGTATACTGTCCAGATGTTCTCAACAACACTATTATCTCGAGGCTGTGTCCCTGAGGCAGCTGTAGTAGGGCAGGCAGAATGCACATCCAAGGACAGGGGAGGAGGGGAGGAGCCTCTGGTTCCCTGAATCCAGCCCATGGGTCAACTGACAGTGATGTCCTCTTGATGACCTCCTCCAACACGAGTCAAGAAATTGAAAAGTCAAGCCACAGACTGAGAACAATAGGCACTAGATTAAGTGTATTAGACAAAGAACTTTTCTCCAGAATATATATTTAAATGACACATGAGCAAAAGATCTGAGCAGACATGTCATAAAAAAGTGATAGAATGCCCAATAAGCCCATCAAAACATTTTCAGCCTCATCAGAGAAATGCAAATGGCAATGCCAGTAAGGTACCACTGTGCAACCTCTAGAGAAGATAAAGTTAAATAGCAGCAGGTGTTGGTACCCAGGCAGGGCATCTGGAACTCCCATATCTTTTGGGGGGAGTTTAAACTGATTGAACCATATTGTAAACAGTTTCATAGTTTCTCACATACCCACCAAGCAGCCCAATAATATCACTCTTAGGAATAAAGAAATATAAACATATGTCCTTCCAAACACTGTATTCAAATATTCATGGCAGCTTTATTCTTAATAGCTCAAAACCAGAACAATCCAAACCCACTTCAGGTGAATGTATAAACAACTTGTGATATTCCATGTCCTAGACAGTATTCGGCCATGAAAAGGAATGTACTACTGAGATAAAGCAACAGCATGGCCGTACCTCCAAAATACTGTGCTATTCTTATTCCATTTATATGAAATTTGTGAATAATTAAAATAGTCTATAGAGGCAGAAATCAGAGCAGTGGCTACCTGTTGAGGAAGGGGAGGTTGGGGAAATTATTGCAGAAGGGCAGAAACTCTGGGCAAGTGACAAACTATATGTTAATGGGGGTAATTGTCAAATGTGAGTTTACATTTTTTAAAAAAATTTTAGAAGATTTTATTTATTTATTTATTTATTTGAGAGAGAGAGGGAGAGAGAGAGAGTGTGTGTGTGTATGGGGGGGGGGAAGCCAGAAGGAGGGGGAGGGAGAGAATCTCAAGCAAACTCCACTGAGCACAGAGCCAAACACCGGTCTCAATCTCACAACCCAGAACCTGAAACTTCTTGACCTGAACCTAAACCAAGAGTCCAACCCTTAACTGAGCCACCCCGGAGCCCGGGAATGTATATTTTTTAAACATATCAAATGGGTGCATTTATTTTGTGTAAATTGTACCTCAATTAGGTTGAAGAAAAATTGCTCTAATAATAATGGTTCTGTATCTTAATTTTGGTTAAATAACTTTATATTTTTTTGTCTATGTTGAATCACAAGTAGAGTTGACAGCAAAGATCATAGTCTTACTCTCAAGGCTTGGGCCAGACTCCATTTTGTAATTTCCACAATAAAGAAAAAACAATTATAGAGTTTCCTAGTACTAATAATAACAGAATTAAGAGGATGGATAATACTGAGAGATATCCATTTACTTGGGCACCATTTGACCAGATGTTCTCAATCAGTCCTGGTAGGAACAATACCTCTTTTATTTTATTGAAAGGAAATTCATAGATATATCACTTAACTTCAATATAGTATTTAAAAACTCAATATAATGGCTTAACTATAAAAAAAGGAAAAAAGTAATCTCTATAAAACAATGTACATCTCAATATGTAAATGCTTGGGTAAAACTTACATTTAGCAGTTTGCCTACGTTTAGTAGGCAACATAGAAGCCTGAACCGATTCACCATCAATGTGACAGGTGTGTATTGATACTGTCCCGGGACACTACCATGGACAGACTTGTGATCAATGATGTGATTTTCTGAGATGGCAAACACCTCCTGGTAAAGTTCAGAAACACAAAGTATATGATTTCCTCAATTTATAGAGTAGATGCATCCTGGAAAACAAAAACTGCTAAATATTTTATGTGCAGTGAAGACTTAAACTAGGCTTCAAATATAATCCAAAGTTTTTTACCTACATGAATGCCCAGTGGCCCATTCAGAAGTCCTTGGTTAGTAGGATTGCCTCACCCCGTATGGGACAATTAGCACTTGGACCTCACAGTATACTGATGTCATTAATACTCCCAGTCACTGAATAAGCCCGCAGACATCCTTCAAGTCCCATAAAGACCTAGTAAGGAGTTTTCAAACACGATGGGAACCTCAGACCTTAAACAATCAAACAAAAAAACTAGCAAGGAGCTGTCATTGGAAGCTGGGGTTGCAGAAAAACTTGCAGAATTTCTGAGTTAAAGAGAAGCAATAGGGACTGAAGATATGAAATTTGGGGCCTGGAGGAAACGCTGGCTAAGGGCTTTATCCTATTTATCTGAGTAAACTGAAAGCCTTGCTCTTAACCTTTACATTGGTCATAAGCACTGTAGTGGAGCAAGGGAGATTTTTAAATTTTGTCCCTCCTTCGTTGCCTCGCCAGCAATCTATCAAGCAGTAAGTCAGTGCCCTGGCCTGACGCAGAGGCCGGGGAACCGCCTTCCGCCCCTTGGTAACTTCACAGTCCCCGGGGCCTTTGGGAAGGTCCTGTGTCTTGCGTTGCATCACCTGGGTCCGCAATGCCCGCCCGCACACAACTCTGCCAGGCCTTTCTCAGGAGGTACATAGACTCAGCTCCGGTCAAGTTCCTAGCTGTGCAGATTTCCCACAAATAATGCTTTCCATGTGTAGAGACTTTACAGATCACAAAGTGCTTTCGTATCAATTACCTCCTTTAATTTAAAAGAAGTTCAGCTAACAGCTCAAACTAAGGAATGATCCCTTCTCAGAGGCAAGGACGGCTATAGGAAAGGTCTGTTGCACCGAGGACCCTTTCAGGGCCTGTGCCAGGAAGACTGCGAGTTGAGGGCCTGGGAAAGGGGAGGGAGGGGGGAGTGTCCTCTTTCTGCCCCCACCCTCCGGCGGCGGCAGAGCCAGAGCCAGAGAGGGCTGTCTCCTCCTCTTAGCCGGCAGCTGCTGCTCTTTCAGCTCACAAGCCCGGGCCAGGGGACTGGGCGGCAGCGTCTCCTCGGGCTCCTGAGAAGTGGATCCTCTCCGGGCCACCGCAATGCCAGGAGCGGCCCCCGTCCTCCTGGTCCTGCTGCTTAGCGGGGGTCTCGGGGGCGGTCGGGCGCAGCGGCCACAGCAGCAACAGCGGCAGCGGCAGCCCCAGACACATCAGCAGAGAGGTAAGTCGAGGAACGGGCTGCTTCCACCCTTTGCGGGGGCTGCGGCCCCTCACCGGTCCCTGCTTCCAACAGTCCGGGGCAGGGACCGATTTCTGGCTCTGCCCTCGGGTAGTTGGGGCGAGAGGAGCTAAGCCTGCTTCTAGTACACGTTCAACTCCATGAGTACACCGTGGCGGGTGTGTTGGGGGGGATTGCTTACCTCCCTCAAAAGAACATGAAGCGCTTTTCATTGTTCCTTGGTTCTGAGAACTTGCTATCCTGTTTACCTATTGCCAATTGATTTCTGAAATCTTTCAAAGAGACAAACTTTTAATCAACTGAAAAATGAAAAGTTATTCCAAATCAGATTCCATCCCTGCAGAGAAATGTTTCCCAAGCTGTGGCTCATCTTGGAACTTTATGGAGGGCAGCTGATACTTTTTCTTTCTTTCTTTTTTCTTTTTCTTTCTTCCTTTCTTTCTTTCTAACTTTATGAACAGTTTGTAAAGTAGTTAAGTGAGTGGGTTTTTTCTTTCATTCCAATGGGACCTCCAGCCTCATCTTTTTCTGACTCACATCCTATCTTAGTTATCTTTTTTTTTTTTTTATTGTAGTGAAATTTCTCCTCTGACTTAAATACAAAGACTTCTATGTCGTGTTTACTTTAATCAAGACCACAGTGACCAGATACACACTTCAGGGGACTTTGGAAAACGGTTTTATTTAATGTAACTCAAATTATTCTCTTCAGAGTGCTGTAATGTTTATATGCATATAATTTCTGATATTCTTGGGAGTCTTTGAAGAGTTATTTTATGATCATGAATTTTAAAAGAAGCACATGTACAGCGTTTTAAAACATAATTTATAATACATCATTTCAGCAAACATTTTCATGAGTTGGAAAACCTGTATTAAAGTAAAAAATTTTTAAGGTTTGGTTTCAGATATCAAAATATTTACCCTAAGAATACAGAATCTGGAGGTTAGCAGCTTTTGAAAGTTTTGTTGAAACTGAATCTAAGTTTTGAGATACATTGATCCCTCTTTTAGTTAACTGGAATAAAACTATGTCTAACCATTCTGAGAGTTCTTATAATCTAACATTTCTAGCAGTACTATTTTATCTTAAAAGGAGTAAAAAATACTCTAATCTTCTTGCTACAATAATAACTTCTTGATTAAAATTCCTAGAATAAAAATGACCTTAAGTTCACTATATAACTTTCTTCTATTTTTGCTTTTCCCTCTCCGTGAGATAAAATGGGGTCAATGTGGCTTAATTAATAGAATTTATGAGAGTGAGTTTAAGAATATCTCTGGCAGCTGATTTTTAAAAATACTGCTTTAAAATATTAGCCTTGCTTAGTTATGTGATATGTTTTAACAATACGTATTATTTTACTACTGTTAAGCAGCTGGGAGTAAAGAGAAGCCAGGAACACCAACTCTCCTGTTCGCTTGGAGTGGGGCAGAAGCTTAAAGCACGCAGAAGAGGGATCAAGTGGGTCCCTGAGAAATTTCCTAGTGTGCTGCCCACCCCCCTCATTCTCTCTCCTCCCTCTCATCCCCTTTCTCTCTTTCTTCCTCTTCTCCTACTTCCCTCCTCTTCTCTTTCTTTCTCTCTCAGTCTCTTTCTCTCTCTGTTTTAACTGAGATAAAATTAACTATGATTTCTATGGTCCAGGCACAAGCTGAGGTCAGTGAGGAGCGGAAAATTGATCCTGCCATTCTGTTCAGAGATCACCTGAATGCTAAATACAATAAGGAATTCTGCGCAAAATAGTTATAACACAGAATCTACTATATATAGACTGCTATCTTCTGCATCCTAGAATCTATTAATCTATTGTTATAGACCATTTGTAATATATTTCAAGATTGGCTCAGGGATAAATGGTTGAAACTTCTTAATATTAAAAGTATATATAAGATATGTTTTATAATACCTTAAATTTATTTAGTGTTTCATAATTTAAAAATGCCTTGTATACACTGGCTTATTTCACCTTCAACAAATATTATTCTTATTGGACAAATTTAAAACTGGAGACTTGGAGTAGTTGTAACTTAAAGTCATGATAATAACTTAATTTTTAACAACTAAAAACAATTTTAGTGTTGTTTATGCTGAAGTTCCCTTTTTTACGGTACCAAGATTTCTTTCCATTTATTGCGGAGGCCATGTTTTCTTTTTAATGTTGTTCTGTTAAAGTACACTCTCAGCGAAGATCATTGGATATGAGTGTGACTGACGACGTTTTTGGCTATCAAAACCAAATTCTCTTTTTGATCATACCAGTGTCGACCTTGGCCAAGCACTGATTGTTTAGAATGAATTCTTTTATTCCCTTAGAGTATGGTGCCGTTTTATTAAGAATATTGACAAGAAGCAATCATTCTTTTTTTTTTATACTAGGTAGCAAAATTTTATTTTATTTTATTTCTTTTAATGGTTTTTTATTATATTATGTTAATCACCATACAGTACATCCCCGGTTTCCGATGTAAAGTTCGATGATTCATTAGTTGCGTATAACACCCAGTGCACCATGCAATACGTGCCCTCCCCACCACCCATCACCAGCCTATCCCATTCCCCCACCCCCCTCCCCTCTGAAGTCCTCAGTTTGTTTCTCATAGTCCATAGTCTCTCATGAAGAAGCAATCATTCTTAAATGTCGTAATTGAGTTAGAAATTTAACCAGATTTTTTGTTTGTTTTTAATTTTTTCTTTAAAATCTTGTGCAGCTTCCCTAGCTCACTGAGTTGTATGCATAGCATGGATTCAGTAAGAATGATATTCTATTCTAAGGAAATTTTTAAACTAGATATGACTGACAGAATAAAGTGACGTAGTCAAAGTGGGTCTGTGTTTCGGCAAGGCAGCAGATAAAATCTTTTCCCGATATTCTTTTGAATAATTCGTGGAAATGGAAATCTAATGGTAGGTAAATTGCAACTGATTGGAAGTTGTTTCCAAAGAATATCTCGTAGTGGTTTAAGGTCAGTTTGGAAAGAAGTCTCTGGGAATGTGAGAGGTTTCCTTATGTTCATTTGTCTCGGAGAGGGCTTGATGGAAACATAAAATCCAAGCTTATCAGAACTGTTGGTGGTCCAAAATTGATTCAGGTGGCTAAGGTGGTTAATAACAGATTCAGAAATTTTGAAGGTCTATGTAGCCTGGACCATGAACAGAACCTGCACAGAGCTGGTTTTTTTATTTGTATGCAGACATTAAATAATTTCATTTGCCCTCTTCTGGAAATGTTATGTTTCCATTATAAATACAGGATGTGTACAAAAACAGGAGGAGAAAGGGCAGTCTGAATTGCAGCAAGTTCAATGTGAATATATAGTGCGACATGGTGACAGAAAAGTGAACTCAAGAAAAAACAACTCATAGAAACAGAGAGGGCTGTTGTTTGAGAACACATTGGGGTGCTTCATTGACAAATGTAGCTCAATTCAGAGGAGGAAGAAGAGAGTAGTTAGGAGTCTGGAAAGATTTCCAGAGGACAACTATTTCAAGTGAAAACTATTAATTTGCAGAAAGAAAGACTTAGGAAATCAGAAGAGTTATCCTTGAATTTGGGGATGGCTGTTTTATGGAAGAGAGAATAAAATGTGCTTTCTAAATCCTGAGCTCAGATCCATAGAAGCATATGACAAGAAGGTTTGAATTAAATAAAATGAGAGGAAGCCTGATCCTTCTCCCTGCCCCTCTCCGCTCTGAGCTGTTCAGAAATTACTGGGTTGTGTTGGAGCACCTAGTTTCTGGAAATGTCCATGTGTGATCAGATGTGCCACCTGTCAAGGGATGAGTTAGGATGAAATAAATGCCTTTACAGAGACATAGTTAAAACTCATCAAGTCTCTAGTACTTTCTAAGCACAAGATTCTAGTATTACAGTCTATTGTTTTTGGAATGCATACCTGCATTTGAACTTCTGAATTCTTAAAGATGTCAAGAAAATATGAATGTATGTAAATGTGTTTTTGGATGCCTTCTGGGATTTAAAATAAACACGTTTCAGATGATCCTCACTCATTTTTGGCAAGAAGACTTAAAATTTTCATATGGAATTTTTACATCACATTAATTGCATGGTTTTAAAACATCCTGTGCTATAAAATATGAGAATGCTTCATAAATTACCTAAGATTTATTGTAACCATAAACCTGGTATTAATTTTTTTTTATCACTTTTGCTACATATGTAACTTTTGTACATATGTTGGCTTGGTCACTACAGACTGGCCTAATAGTTCAGTAAAAATGATTCATAACAGATAAAATGTAGGGTTGAGAATAAGAATATATTCAACATTAACAATTATACACATGGTAGAATTTTTTTTAAAGATATAAACTTTATATTATATATTTTATCTCACATATCAGTGTATACAAATTGCTGATTGATCTTATTCCTAAAACTTTTCTATCCTAGGATTTCATGCAAAGTTATGAACCAAATCTCCAACAGGAATTGCCAGGGATTATGAAAAAAACTGCGCGTGCCCTGCCAATTTGTCCTAAATTCACTTTTAACGATGGGATAACTGTCCCCTACACTGTAATGACCATAGTTTTACCAATAATAACCAAAGAATTTATAACTCTTTGGGATATACCACCTATGACTCTGTAAGAAAAGCATGAGTCTATATTTTAATGGGAGAGATTTAGTTAAATTGGAAGAAGAATTTCTGAAGTAGTAAGACTTAGGTGTTTTTTTTTTTAAAAGATTTTATTTATTTATTTGACAGAGATAGAGACAGCGAGAGAGGGAACACAAGCAGGGGGAGTGGGAGAGGAAGAAGCAGGCTCATAGCGGAAGAGCCTGATGTGGGGCTCGATCCCATAACTCCGGGATCACGCCCTGAGCCGAAGGCAGACAGACGCTTAAGTGCTGTGCCACCCAGGCGCTCCCCCCTTTTATTTAAAGCAGGTCATTGTCACTATTTTTCTGTTCATACATTTAATAAATAGTGATTTTTCATTGACAAAGACTATTGTGCTAGACTTTTCAACTTGGACCTTGGAGACCAGATTGTTGTTCTTCCTCTTTTTTTTTTTTTCTTTTAAAGATTTTTTATTTATTTATTTGACAGAGATAGAGACAGCCAGCGAGAGAGGGAACACAAGCAGGGGGAGCGGGAGAGGAAGAAGCAGGCTCACAGCAGAGGAGCCTGACGCGGGGCTCGATCCCATAACGCCGGGATCACGCCCTGAGCCGAAGGCAGACGCTTAACCGCTGTGCCACCCAGGCGCCCCCTTCCTCTTTTTAATCCAAACAAATTTAGGATTAAGTGATAAAAATTCACTGAAACTTTATTTGAGCTTTCACATCTTTCATAATCTGCTTTAGAATTATGAGGCCTGAATTCTGGGCCACAAGCAAAAAAGAATTAGCAGAAAAGGAGCAGCTAACCTCAAGCTAACCTATGCAGAGCAAGAATAGAGGGGTGGCTAGCTTAAATGCATGCTTGATCCCTATCAGCTTAACTATTCAGTAGGATTCTACTGTGTGGGTGGAGCATGGCTGGAAGTTTCCAAGCAGGGAAATAGTAATAACCACCACCACCACCACAATACATGGTGACTCCAGGTCATCTGTGCAGGTTACAGTAGGTTCTTTTTTTTTTTTTTTTTTTTTTTTTTTTTTTACCAGCTGGAGACAAGGAAAAAGATCAGGAAGAAAGTGTTGTCAATGGTCAGACACATTGTTTAGGCTTCCAATGCAGGACATTGGGGTTTAGGATTTGTGTAGAGTCACGACTTTAGACTGGGTAGCTAGGCAGGAACTTAGGCAGAAGTCCAGTTACATGATGGAGAAAACAAAGACGAGGTTAGAGAAAGACAAAATTAGATTGGCACATGGTTCTCAGGACTCTGTGTATACCAGTCAGACAGAAAGAGGACGAATTGTGGACTGCACCAATTGCTATGATGGAGCTCAAAGGCCCGAGTCTGTGCAGGAAATTGGTGGGCATGGGATGATGTGTATTAGAGTTATGGTTAATGAATGAATGTGTTCAGTAAGTAAAACAGAAAAAAAAAATCCCTGCTCTTCTGGAGTTTATATTCTAGTTGGGGTGGAAATGGGAGGGCAGAAATATGATGAATATATAGTGAATAAGTAGTATATGAAAACATATTTTTAGAATGTAGTGAGTGATGAGATTCTTGCACAAACAAATATACCAGGGTAAGAGGAGTCAGGAGGTCTAGGAATAGAGGTTGTTGCTATTTTAAATAGAGTGATAAAGGTTGACCTCATGAAGAAGGTCACATCTGAGCAAACCCTTGAAGGTGAAGTGGGAGTGATTCATACAGATACCAGGTAAAAGAGCTAATAGCCCTAGTACAGGGATCAGGTTTATAAAGGTCTACAGCTGGAGCACAATGAGAAAGGTCAGGGAAGCAATGGGGAGCTGGATCATTGTAAAGAATTTGTTTTTTAGTCTGAGTGAGATGGATGGAATTGGAGAGTTTTGAGCAGAGTTAAATGAATGAATGAAATAACAGTTAATACTTCTTTTCCCAAACAGGCTTTAATCCACAGGACTAGACCAATAATTCAAATGTATTAATTGATATCCATTTCCTCCCCCATACGTCCCATTCTTAGAGCATAGTTAAGGGACTCCATTCCAAAATATTACACCTCAGCAGTCTTATCACTGGGAAACTCAGATGTGTTTTTATAAAACTTTTTTTCTTTTTCTTTTTCCTTTTGGCATCTCTGTCCTATTACAATTAAAAGAATTTTAGAATCGGGTGCCTGGTTGGCTTAGTCGGTTAAGCATCTGACTCTTGGTTTCAGCTGGGGTCATGATCTTTTCGTTGTGAGATTGAGCCCCTCCCCCCCATCAAGCCCTGCAGAGTCTGCTTGAGGTTCTGTGTCTCCGGCTCCCCCAGCCTCACGCACATGCACTCACTCATGCTCCCTCTCTCAAATAAATAAATAAATAAATGTTAAAAAAAAAAAAAGAATTTCAGTACCTTAAAACAACTGCAGTGCAAGGAACTTTTGCATATCCTTTTATTTGCCCAGTGTTCTTAGAAATATGCCACAGATTTCTTTTTTTTTTAAAGTATTTATTTATTAGAGAAAGCATGAGCAGGGAGGTGGGGCAGAGGGAGAGGGAGAAGCAGGCTTCCCGCTGAGCAGGGAGCCCTATGTGGGGTTCAATTGGAGGACCCTGGGATCATGACCACAGGCAGACGCTTAACAGACTGAGCCACCCAGGTGCCCCTAAGTCATAATTTCTTGGAATAATTTTAACTAATGTGGATGTTAAAAACAAAAATAAGTTGTTCACAGTCCCATATAAATATGTATACCTTGGAGTTCTCTTTTATTGTTCCTTTCAGTATCAGAACTAATGTTTAGATACTATTGTTAAAAAACGACACAATGATGTATTGATCTGATGACTTCTTTTATAAAATGAACTTTGAAATGTTACCTATTTTTAGAATCAGAAACTTATTCTATGTTCTGTTTCAATTTTTATAACTTCTTTAAGGTTCGCTCTAAATCTTGCAGTAACTTTGGAGTAAAGTAATACAATTTTGGCCTGACTACATTCTATCATTTAGAACAAGAATTAGGTGGAGAAAATTGCAGTTTCTCTCTTTCTTTTCTTCCCTCCGTTCCTTCTCCCTTCCTCCCTCCCTTCTTCCTTCTTCTTTTAGTATCCTGCTTGTGAATAAAATGTGGCTTTCAAAGAGATAATTCTAACAAATACAACTTTTAAGAAGATATATAAGGCAAAACTTTACTTAAATCTTACCAAAGCCAGATAATTACAACCTAAATATAGTTTTGAGGCATAATCTAAATTTACATGGTGAGTTAAAGCTAGACATTTGCTTGTCAAAGATGTATAATATGGGTAATAAAAATGTTTTTTTTCTAGTCATCTTGAATATGGATTTTAACATGGAAATCTGATGCTATTTGGTTTTTATTTGGACATGTGACTTTTAGAAAAAGATCATAGAGATAGTCTGTGAGGGGTCATTATACATACCACTGGCTTTCTGTGACAGTCTTGATCTAGTTCAAATAGTGAGTTAATCTATGGAAATCAAGAATAACGAAGACCTGAGGAGCTATTTAGTGCCTGGCACTTAGAAAAGGCACTTTGTGCCATGTTAACAAAGCTTTTCCATGTGAGGTCCTCTTAGTGGACCACCAAGCTGTGCTTCTCTGCAGGACTGTTTGTATAACTGCATCTTGAGCGCCAGATGCTTTATTGGTTTAACAGTATCTAGCGCATTGTGGGTATTAACACATGTATTCACAGAGTAGAGCTGTTTAGTAGGCTAATATAATTATCCTCGTTTTATAGAAGGAAAATAGATGTCTTGCACCTTGTCAGGGACAAACACAAATTCCCATGCAAACTTTAGAATTAGAAATCACATGGATGCCGTGCCTGGCCGGCTCAGTTGGAAAAGTGTACAATGCTTGATATCAGGTTGTGGGCTTGAGCCCCAGGTTGGGTGTAGAGATTACTTAAATAAATTAAAAAAAAAGAAATTAGGGAATGTTCCTGCTCCTGATTTTTTAGATCCTACATTGTCATCTCTTTTAGTATCTTTTATAAAATACCTTGAAATAATCATATCTCCATTTCTGAGTTATGTTAGTAGTCTAGTTAGGTAGACAGAGTCGCTAGGTATTGTGTTGACTTTTAGAAAAAGATCATAGAGATAGTCTGTGAGGGGTCATTATACATACCACTGGCTTTCTGTGACAGTCTTTAATGGTTGGAGTGACAGTCCCACATCGTGGGACTGTGTTGTCTTTAATGGTTGAAATGTGTTGTCTTTAATGGTCTTTTTCGTTTAGATACACATAAACACACACAACCATGTAGAAACATGCCCACACTACTTAAAATTTTGCATAAATGTAAAAATATTTGTCAAATTTTAGTCTTTAAATTCTTAGAATTTGGATTACTGGACACTGGACTATAAGAAAGTATTAATTGAGTATGGCTTTCCTGAAGTCGCCTTACATAAATAACGTCAGTGGGCTAGAAACATAATGGTATTCATTATATAATGAATGCTTTAAAAAAGGGAAGTCTATATATATTTCAGTGAATGAAAAGAACAAGAACCAAACATGTATACCTGACTCAGAGAAGAGTTAATCTCAAAATTCCTTTTGAAAAAAGTAGAACACTGGCATTTCTGTAAAAAGATCTAACAAGTTCAATCTGAAATTGAACTTCTCTGTTAGAAAGTTTTGCAAACTTCCTACAAGGTAGGCGTATGTATGGCACCAATGAGTGCGTATGTATGTACCATTTAGAGCTAAGAACTTACAGTACCTAATTAATGTATTTAGTATATTTCTATTAGTACATTTAATATACTAAGATATTTACCTATTTGATTTGTTTTCTTAAATCAGATTTTCAGCTTTATAAAATAAATCTAGAATAAGGGAATCTAAGAATTAAATTTACAGAAAAATCTAGTTGCCTTTGATAAATGATTATGAACCACAGAATAAATTATAAATAGGATCATTATATTTTTTAGTTCAGTAGCTATACTATTAAAACTCTAAGGTGTAATACCTTTTAAGTTGCTTGCGACATATACAGTTTATGCTAAAGGGGAGATAAGGTTAGTAGAGTTTGCCACATTGAATATATTTTTTCTAAAGCCTGTATAGCTACCACAATTTTCTGGCTTACTGCCTACTATGCCTTTTTCAGTTACTGAATGAGGCAGAAAGTACGAAACAACATGAAGTAGAACAGTTGTTATTTCAGGGAGCTACTTTATCTCATTGGTTTGTTGTGAGGAGTATATAAAACAATGAATATAAAACATGGAGCATCTATTAGGGCCTCAAAAACTGTGAGTTTCCAAAATGCTTCAAGAAAACTGAATTAAGTTTAAAAACTGTCTTGGTGTCAAGAAATTCTGGCTTAAAGCAGCACTTTTTCTCCAACACTGTGGTATACCAAACTCAGCTGAGGCCGTGTATGAAGGAATTTGCTTATATACTGAAAAACACAAATGTATGAATTCAGTTTTAATTGGAATTTCTGTTGTAGTGTTTTGCTATTCTGAACTTTATAGCTTAGGTTGCAAAAAATACCTATCAAGATATACCTCTTTGTACCTTCAATTTCCATATGCATTCCTCTGCTTTGGAGAGAACTTTGAATAGTAGAAAAAGTGTCTTTGGCAAGATGGCAAGAATGGGATTCATTGTCCTGTTACCCCTCTTTTATAAAGATGAAAAACCCCGGTCAATGGAGTTTAAATTTCCAGTCGAAGTAGAATTAAATTAGATAATACATGTGAAAATACTTGGCAGCTGATCAGTAAATATTAGCTCCTCTTTTTCTTTATTGCTTGATCATAAAGCTCAAAAATGATATTTGCAGTATATGTGACAACACTTTTGCTTAAGAAGAGTGAAACATTCTAGAAGCTTCTTTGAGTAGGCCCTGAAAGACTATAGATGGCAAGCTATGTCATTGAAGAGATGGAAGAATTCTACCAAGGTCACACAACAAGTCAGTAACAGAGATAAGAAGAAACACAAGGTCCTATAATTAGCTAATAGTGATGTTGGTAGCTCAATGTGAGAGGTGATTTAGACATGTAACAGGATGGACATTTTAGCAATGCTTTGTGGCTATTTATATTTCAAATATGATATAATTAACATTTTTTCCTAGGAATCTCTAATTTTTGGACATGCATTTATTAGGGATTGATAAACTATTTTTTAAAGAAGGGTTTTAATATGTGATAGGTAAGAAAAATATGTGGCACGTAGTAAGTGCTCTATAAAGATTAGTTATTATTTTCAGCCTATGAACCACTTGTCCTCACTGGCATCTGCCTGAGTAGAGAGGATAATTCAGCGTGTTTGACACACAACAAAAGTTAATTTCAGGATGGTCTTCAATTGGAAGTCTAATTGGATTACAGAAAAGCTCTCAAAATAGACCCTCCTTATTTGGACTCTTTCTATTCACTAAAGTTAAAAAAAAAAAAAAAGTCTTGGAACACATTATTTAATACCAGCCTAGATTGGGAAAATTTTTAGTGTGTCTTCCTGCAAATTAAATCTAGTGGTAAAATTCTAAAAAACCAAAGCCAAAACCAAATACTACCTCAGGAAATCACATAACCTCAACAGATCTCTAGGGAGACCTCCTTTTTTAGAATTGGGAATATCAGAATTTGAAAAAGCTTCAGACAAAAGAATGTCCCATAGGCCCTTTTGCTCTTCAAACAGTTTCAATCATGCTCAACGTGTATACAGCCATTCAATTTTCAATCTGGCATATTAGAAAAATCACTGGATTTGCAATTAGAACTCTGGGATACAAGTTTTGCCTCCAGCTCTTCTGAAAGATGTCACAAGTCATCTAACTATTCTGAAGTTCAAGTCTCCATCCAAAAAAAAAAAAAAGAAAAGAAAAGAAAAGAAAAGAAAATATAATGTTCAATGGAGGTGTTATAAGAGTTAATTAAAATGTTCAAAACAAATAATATTATTAATAATTCTCTTCATTATTATAATAAATCACGGGTTTTCCAAAGACATTGATGGTTCATGAAGTTCTGCTTCACTCCCTTTCTTTGATTTTTTTCCCCCTCCCAATGGCTCTTAATGTATTTAGTTCTTCTGTATTGAGAATCATGACACATCTTCCTATCTTCCTTCTTTCCTTTTTTTTTTTTTTTTTTTTTTTTTTTTTTTTTTTTTGCTATATACCTCCAGGTAACAGAAAAAGTTAATTCATATAGAAGGGAAATATTTTAAAGTGCGTATCCTATCATTATTGATTTTGCACATAGCCATAGATACACTTTATATGTAAACAATGATACATTTAAAAATTCTTTGGAGTGCCTGGGTGGCTCAGTCAGTTAAGCATCTGCCTTCAGCTCAGGTCATGATCCCTAGGTCCTGGGATCGAGCCTGCATTGGGCTCCCTGCTCAGCTGGGAGCCTGCTTTTCCCTCTGCCCCTCCCTTTGCTCGTGCTTTTTCTCTCTCTCACGTACATGCTCTCTCTCAAATAAATAAATAAATAAAATCCTTAAAAAAATTCTTCAAAATACTTTTTCATTCTTGTTTAAGATAGTTTTTGTCAGCTTTCAAGAACTGATTTTATCCATAGGGTTCCTGACCTGGTGCTACCTAAGAGGTACGGAGAAAACAATGCTGTCCTACGGTTCATTGTCCTTTTAGGGTTTGAAATCTTTATATTTTTGGACAAAACATTGCCCTCTGAAGCCATTTTCCATATCCTAGGATATCTATCTATCTATCTATCTATCTATCTATCTATCTATATTTAATTAACCCATGACTGTGTTTGGGTTATTCTGAATATAATTCCATGGATTAAGTTAAATTTGGTTCAAGTATGTAATGAATCTAGCCTGTTAATGATTTTCAACTATGTACTAAGTTGAAAGACCACTCATATTCAGACAAACTTCATGAACTATTGCTATTGCAGAAAGCTAGAAAGGCATTTAACCAGTTAGTTTCTCTTTTAAGATTTTAAGCTCTTTAATAATTAGAAATTAATAAGTTACACACTGATAGGATTATTTGTCTCATTTTTAGCTACTGCTTTATCTCTAGTCTCTAGTCTGGCACATGGTGGGCATTTAATTAAATAATTGTAAAATGAATGAAGAAGCCACTCTTTGGTTAGACCCGAAAGGGGTCTTTTTAAAAATTTTACATGTACTATTTTTCTTAATGCTTTTATATGTTAATATTTTTATAAGTTATAAATTTCCACAAATACTGAAACACAGTGGCACGGATACAGGGTATTGTTATCAATGACACTTAAGTGACAAGTATATTTCAGAAATATTTTAGAATACTTTGTCTTGCTTTTAAGGTGTATTTTTTCCCTAAGGATATTCTGCTAAGAGCTGAGGAACTTTTAAGCTTTGATGAGGACTGAATATTTCTTGGCTTAGAACTTTTTTGATGTGAAGACAGGACTTATAATGCATAAAATTAAAGCACCCATTAAGATGTAAGTTCTACTTCAACAAATGATATTTGGAAAAACTGGTCAGCTACATGCAAAAGAATGAAACTGGATGACTTTCTTAATACTGTACACAGAAACTCAAAGTGGATTAAAGACCTAAATGTGAGACCTGAAACCATCAAATTCCTAGAAGAGAACAGGGGCAGTAATTTCTTCAACATTGGCTGTAGCAACATTTTTCTAGATATGAGTCCTGAGGCAGGGAAAATAAAAGCAAAAATAAACTATCGGGACTACATCAAAATAAAAAGCTTCTGCACACTGAAGGAAACAATCATGAAAACAAAAAGGCAACCTACTGAATGAGAGGAGATATTTGCAAATGACTTGTCCAATAAACGGTTAGTATCCAAAATATATAAAGAACTTATACAACTCAATGCCCCAAAACCAAATAAGCCAATTTAAGAATGGGCAGATGACATGAACAGACATTTCTCCAAAGAAGGCGTACAGATGGTCAGCAGACACATGAGAAGGTGCTCAACATCACTTATGGGGGACATGCAAATCAAAACTACAATGAGATATCACTTCACACCTATCAGAATGGCTAAAATCAAAAACACAAGAAACACAAAGTGTTGGAGAAGATGAGGAGAAAAAGGAACCCTCTTGCACTATTGGGGGGAATGCAAACTGGTACCGCCACTATACAAAATAGTATGGAGGTTCCTCAGAAAGTTAAAAATAGAACTGCCCTGTGATCCAGTAATTGCACTACTGGGTATTTACCCCCAAAACACAAAACCACTAATTTAAAGGGTACATGTACCCTATGTACATGTTCGAGAAAAAGAAAAAGAGACAAACCAAGAAGGACTCTTAGCTATAGAGAAAAAACCGGTGGTTACCAGAAGGGAGGTGGGTGAGGGATAGATGAAATAGGTAATGGAGATTAAAGAGTACACTTGTGATGAGCACTGGGCAATGAATGGAATTTCTAAAACACCATATAGCATACCTGGAACTAAAATAACTCTGTATGTTAACTATATTGGAATTGAAATAAAACCTTAATACAATAAAAAAATTATTTCCTAAAAATGATGTAAGTTCTAGGGGTAGAATACAGATAACTCACACAGGGAGACTTGATTAGCATCTGTTTCCATTTTTCTTTGTTTCCTCTTAGATAACACTGAAGTCCTTTATATTTTAGGGGGGGGAAAGCTTTTAAAAAACTATTCACCAGGCCTCCACAATATGTCAAATAATGCGTGTACGGTACCCTCAGATGTGGTTTCTTTCTTGGAGTTATTAACAGTGAAAATGGTGACATACTTAGAATTAATAAAAGAGATTTATAGTCCAAGAAACTTGGTAACCTGTATTCTTATTTTAGGAATGGAAATCTAAGGCGAGGTAGGGCAGATTTTGTGACTACTTTATCCTTATTGTATAGGACGGAGCCTGGCATGTAGATTGGTCACAATACGAATCGAATGATGGAATAACAGAAGAAGAGCTAACTTTCAGGAGGGAACACATACTGATAGGTTTTGGGGGAAAAATTGAGATAGTTAAGATATGATGCTATCAGAAGTAGGCAGTTAAAATTTCTACTCAAGTACAGAAAAGAAAAATAAAGATAGAATTTACTAAGACGTGGAGGAAAGGTGTAAGATCATAGAATGCTAAAACACAATGTTATAATTAAATGTTTAAATATAAATGATGCTTCTAGAAGTTTACCTCTTCTCATTTTCAATATATCATAAAAAGTAATATTTAGGGCTCCCCACTTGTTTCTTTTGCAACTCCTCCAAATTTTACATGCTCATTACTTGGAAAGAATTCTCTCGACTTTTTCTAGAGTAGTCCATCTTTTGTGAAAAAGATAATTCTCTCTCACTGTGCCTTTACTAAGCTGTTGGAGCCATCAAGAAACTTTCCTTTTTCCTTAGGACATCCTACTCTTGAATGCCTACCTCTTCTTTTTCTACTTTTAAAATGGAATTAACAGTTCATTTCCCCCTGGTCCTCACTGATGAATTCCCTTATGTCTGATCATTTCTGTTATGGTAGCCTCCCAGATCATTATGTATAGTGTAAGAAGTTGTCATCATATCATTTACTTGAATTCTTGTTTTTCTTATGTGTTTATGTGCTGAGAGTATGGGACAGGTGGAGTTTGTGTTGAAATCATGTTTTCTTCTTTTTTAATACCACTTGCAGCACCTTGGGATTGAATCCTATGTGAACTCACTCGTCCACGCCAACATTTTCAAATGGGAATTTACTTAAAGATCGTAGGACTGTGGCATGCTCTTTAATTTTTATTCTCTTGGTATGTGTTCCTCATGGATAAAGAGACAGTAAAGTGATTGAAAAGATACTATGAATCAATTAATGAAGAAACAGTCAACTATAGAATTATCATATTAGCAAATTTCTTTCAAGTTAAATACTCCACCTAACCTGGGAATTAATATTAAGCACTTTTTGTGTTCAGAGATCAGCTAATATAACTTTTAGTTAGAGCAGATCCTATAAAGCAAATGCCTAAATTTAAGTAACTACATAACATAGTTATCATGATTTCCATGGAGAGAGAAAATCAAATCCTATCTGATGGCCTTAATTACAGCCTCCTTCCCGCCATGCCACTATCATATGCTTTACATTTGTGTAGCATCTGGCGTCTAGGATGTGTTATCATCATTTCTCTGCCTCTACACAAAACTTTTGAGTATCGTGTTGTATAAATGTGTATACTCCCGCGGTTGGAGGAAAGGGTAATCAATACTTAAAATAGATAACTGGCCTATTAAATAGAAGAAAAGATAGACTCAGAATCCCACATTTTCTAAATCCCAGCCACGCATTTCAGTTCTATATAAATTCTTGTTCTAATATGGAGCGTAGCACTTTTTTTAAAGGGAGAAAGCTAATATGAAAATTGTAGCATTATGATAATACTTATGGATGGTAAGGGTATGATTTTTGAAAATGAAATCTACAAATTATGACGTCATTTTTTTTTATTATTTAGTTCAGAAATGCTGTTTGCTCATGTTCTCCAGAGGAAAACATAAATTTATCTGTGTATTTAAGATAATTACTTACTCCTTCCTCTACTTAATTGATGTGTTTAATTCATTTTTACATTCCATTCATAAATATGACCAAACACAAATTAGAATGTGCATATTGTATTGTTTTATATTAGCACGCATATTTTCTGTCTTTCATGGTAGCTTTGTGTATGGTTTCATATATTAGGGAATTATAAATTGAATTTATTATAATTTGCTTAGTAAAATATTGATGTTAAAGTCTAATGTTATTTTGAATATTGCTTTGAGGGATATGGGAGCCTTACAATGAAATCATTTCACCAAGATTTCTTTCTAATAAGTCATTCACCATTACTGGAATTGTATTTTGTGCATTATATTCCACTGACGTAATTTTAAACTTCCATTCTACTTCACTATAAATGGAATTTCATTTTATCTGACTCCACAATAAGTGGGTTACAGTATCGTTGACATTTAGTAGAATTACAGATCTTAGTGTCTTTTTATACTCTGCATTAGAATGTATTATGTACGCTTTCAATTCTGTTTCAAAGAGACTACTATTGATTTACATAGTTGTATAGAAGAGTTCTGTGAAACTCCATCGCTTGATTTCATGGTGGTTTTTTCTTTTCCTCTGAAATCATTTGAAAATATTTTTTAGTGTGTTTGCAACTGTTGGATAAAAATGCGATAAAACTTACGGATTATAAATATGCTTGTGCAAGTTTTTTCTTTTCTCCCTAGCAGTAAGTAGGTCTTTATGAAGCCTTAGTGGATCTTAACCTGTAGCTTTCTCTTGCAACTTTCTTTTATTCTGTACTTTATTATGAAAGCCCTTGTAGAAAATTAAGTGTTTTACATAGCACTTAGAATGCCTTTCTCTTTTAAAGAGTGAAATGAAAATATTTCTTTTGTCTCAAGCTCAGGGGAAAAGGCCTGGTGGGAATAAGCTCTTTTATCTGGAAACTTGTTTGGGGGATTTGATAGCAGGACTGCTGCTGCGGAGACTGGGGAAGGAGGGCATCTGGGTTGAAGGAGGTGACAGAGACAAGGGACTTCAGTACTAAGAGGGTGCACACTGGGATCTCCTCATCTCTCCCCAGATCTCAGAAGTAGGCATCCAGCTGCAGGTAATCCCTTTTTTGGCTCAGAGGGGCCCTTAGAGGACCAGACCCAAAGGGGCAAATTACCCTAGAATAGTCAAAAACTTGAGTTCTGGAAGCATTTCTAAGGTCTGAGACCCAGGAATGAACAATGCCTGGGCCACATCTGCTCTGTCCACTTTGGTAGGAGCAACATTTTAAATTCATCCAGGTCAAGATCACCCAGTAGGTCTGTGCTTGACCCTTACCGCTCCTTCCCCTCTTTCTCTTCTTCCTGCTCTTTTCTGTTAGGGGAGAAAAGGGTCACAGAGTTAGTAACTACCTCGAGATATAGCTTTGTATTTCATGATTATGCCACCCACAGTTTTAGTTTTTCATCTTGGTTTGGGGGCATCCTGTTTGTAACTTACAGTAACAGATTTGGAATAGAAATGCCCTTGACAACAGTCTTAATGAGCATTTTTAATTCCACAATAAAGTAATTCAGAGAATTGTTTTCCTTTGTATCTATCTCCCAAGATAAGAATATCTGGAGGCCAAATTTCCTGCTGAGTTCTTGAGCATTATTGCCGGGTCAGAAACTAGGCATTTTAACATGAAACATGTTGTTCTGCATCTGGAAGTCAGAATATAATAAGCATTGTTAATTTAGTTAAAGAAAAAGACAGCTGTTTAAGATTAGCCTTCGTGTGTATGTGTGGGAGTTAACAGAATAATGTCTCTTTCTCAAGATGTATGTTTTTCTTCTTATATGCAAATTTTAATTCATGGGTATTAAGGAGCCAAATGAAATAATAAACCATTTTATAATTTTCGTTGGAAATTAGTTGACCAGTACTCATCTGAATGGCAATATAAAGCCCTGGTAACCAGTTAATTTTGAAAATCTTCTAAGCTATATGCCTTATATTCTGGGTCATAGTCTCCTATAGTATAAACTACTAAGCCAGATAAAGCAACTCTATTTCCAAGATCTACCTTCATGGTAACTATTATTTAAAGCCCTGGCCTCATTGATGCCTTTCAGTGAAAGCACTGCTGTATTCCGAAATATGTATTTTGATAATTATCTAGGTTATGCACATTGCTGTAGGTATATATAATGAGATTTCTTTGGAAAATATGGTTTGTATCAGTCTATAGCCGAGGAAATCAGAACTGCCCGGATCATAAGATATTTACATAACGACATAAAGTCACCATGTCTTTTTTTTAAACAACTTCTTCAAGTGTAATTTACATACACTAGAATTCCCATGGAAGTATAGGGATCGATAACTGTGTCAAATGCATATGCCCATGTAACCATCACTTTGATCAAGAAATAGAACAACTCTACTTTCTCAGAAAGGCCCCACTTGCTCTTTGCCGTCTCCTCCTACCCCACAACCTCTTATCTGATAAGTCTCATCTGTTCTAGAAATTCCTCTATATGAATCATTGACGATGTACTTCTTTGTGTCTGGTTTTTTTCTCTCAGCCTAATGTCTGTAAAAATCATCCATGCTTTTGTTCATATGTTTTGTTCTTTTTAATTGCCAAGAGTTTCCAACGTATGAATGGATCTCAATTTTTAATTTAGATGTTGATGACATTCAGACAGTTTCCAGTTTTTAGATATTATGTGTGAATTTGTTATATGCAAGTTATGTACATTTCTTTCTATGAACATATGTTTTTATTTCTCATATTAAGGAGTGGAATTCCTGAGTTGCATGGTAAATATACATTTAATTTTATAAGAAAAGGGAAAATATTTTTCTAAAGAGGTCGTATCATTTTACTTTCTCAAAACAAAGTCATGATCTTGATCTAGTGATAACAAACCAAGTGTAAATGTTGGGCCAGCTAACTCTGGGTTGAGGAATGATACTATAATTGATCATTTTTTCTTTCTGCTCCTTTCCTTTTCTTTTAGAGAACTACAAAAAATAAGGATTAAAGAGCTTGCTCTATATGGGAAGATTTTATTCTTTAAAAGGGTTTATGGCAGATTTAAGATTTTTTTTAAATTTATTTAAGATTTTGTTTATTTGACAGAGTGAGGGAGAGCAGCAGAGAAAGAGGGATAAGCAGGCTCCCTGCTTAGCAGGGAGCCTGATTCAGGGCTCGATCCCAGAATCCTGGGATCATGACCCGAGCCAAAGGCAGAAGCTTAACTGACTGAGCCACCCAGGCACCCCTAGATTTAAGATTACTATAAAAATTTTACATAGACATAGGAGACAACAAATATACTTAGTTCAACTTTTAAAGCAGGATATTAGTTATTTGTTACCTAATTGTTTTACAGTATCATGATCATGGGTAAAGCAATAATAATAATGTGAGAAGAAAAATTCCGATTTATTCATTAGATAAGAATGTGTTGAACTTGTACTATGATCATGTAAGAAAAGGTTTTCTAAACTGTACAGAGATAAGCAAGACATAATTTTTTTCCTGTAAGAATTGTGTAAGTAGAAAACAAAGTAAATGTTTATATACAAGGAGATTAATAAAAGCAGTATATAAATGGAAAAGTCTTCAATAAATTATTAAAAATGTTTTTTAGATTCTCAGGGAAGTGGAGTAGAGACAATTTCACAGAAATGGTAAATTTGGCTGAACCTAACAGAAGGGAAGAATATTTTTTAATCATGTATTTTTTTACTAAAGTATAATTGACATACAATATGTTAGTTTCAGGTGTACAAAACAGTGATTTAACAATTCTTTAAATTATGCAGTGCTCACCATAATAAGTGTAGTTACCATCTGTCATCATACATAGTTATTACAGTGTTACTGACTATATTCTCTATGCTGTATTTTACTCTCCATTACTTATTTATTTTATGACTGGAAGTTTGTGCCTCTTAACCCCTTTCACCTATGTTGCCCATCCTGCCACCCCCTTCCTCTGGCAACCACCAATTTGTTCTCTGTATTTATGAGTCTGCTTCTGGGTTTTTTGTTTGCTTATTTGCTCATTTATTTGTTTATAGATTCTACAAATAGCTGAAATCAAATGGTATTTGTCTTTGACTTATTTCACTTAGCAGAATATTCTCTAGGTCCATCCATGTTGCTGAGAATGACAAGATTGTGTTCTATTTTATGGTTAATGTTTCATTGTCTGTATATTGTGTGTATATTTTCTTTATTATTCATCTATTGATGGACACTTAGGTTGTTTTTTCTGAGCAAATACCCATCAGTGGAATTATTGAATTTTTTTTAATGTTTTTGAAGAACTACAACACTGTTATCCATAGTGGCTGCACCAATTTACATTCCCACCAACAGTGCACCAGGGTTCCCTTTTCCCCACATCCATACCAACACTTTTTATTTTTTGTCTCTTTGATCGTAGCTTTTTTGACTGGTGTGAGGCAATATTTCATTGTGGTTTTTATTTGCATTTCCCTGATGATTTGTCATGTTGAACATCTTTTCATGTGTCAGTGGGCCATTGGTATGTCTTCTTTGGAAAAATGTCTTTTCAGATTCTTTTCTCATTTTTAATGGAATTTTTTTTTTCTGGGTGTTGAGTCATCTGAGTTCTTTATGTGTTTTGGATATTAACCCCTTATGGGATATATAATTTGCAAATACCTTCTTCCATTTAGTAGGTTGCCTTTTTTGTATTGTCGATGGTTTTGCTTGCTGTGCAAAAGCTTTTTATGTTGATGTAGTCCCAATAGTTTATTTTTGCTTTTGTTTCCATTGCCTGAAGAGACCCAGCCGCCCCCCCTCCCCCCAAAAAATGTTGCTGAGGCCAGGGTCCAAGAGATTACTTTTCTTTTAGGATTTTTGTGGTTTCAGGTCTTACATTTAATTGTTAATCCATTTAAGTTTATTTTTGTGTATGGTGTGAGAAGGTGGTCCAGTTCCATTCTATTGCATATAGATGTCCAGTTTTTCCAGCACCATTTATTGAAGAGACTATCTTTTCCCCGTTGTATATCCCTGCCTCCTTTGTCATAGATTAATTGGCCATATAAGCATGAGTTTATTTCTGGGCTCTATATTGTGTTCTATTGATCTGTGAGTCTGTTTTGATCCAGTACCTTACCATTTTGGTAACTTAGCTTTGTAGTATACTTAAAATCTGGGATTGTATTAGTTTGTTCTTCTTTCTCAAGGTTGCTTTGGCTATTTGGGGTCTTTTGTGGTTTATATAAATTTTTGGATTTTCTATTTCTGTGAAAAGCACTGTTATTTTAATAGAGGTTGCATTGACTCTATAGATTGCTTTGGGTATTATGGACATTCTAATGATATTAAATCTAATCCATGAGCGTGGTCTATGTTTCCATTTGTGTCATGTTCAATTTCTTTCACCAATGTCTTGAAGTTTTCAGTGCATAGGTCTTTCACCTTGGTTAAATTTATCCCTAGGTATTTTATTATTTTGATGAAATTGTAAATGAGATTCTTTTTTAAATTTCTTTTTCTGTTACTTCATTTTTAATGTATAGAAATGCAACAGATTTCTTTATATTAATTTTGTATACTGCAACTTTACTGAATTGATTTATTCTAATAATTTTTTGGTGAAATTGTTAGGGTTTTCTGTATACAGTGTTTTGTCATATGTAAATAGTGTTTTACNCAGATTTCTTTATATTAATTTTGTATACTGCAACTTTACTGAATTGATTTATTCTAATAATTTTTTGGTGAAGTTGTTAGGGTTTTCTGTATACAGTGTTTTGTCATATGTAAATAGTGTTTTACTTTTTTTTTATCACTTTGGATGTCTTCTATTTCTTTTTCTTGTCTGATTGCTGTAGCTGGGACTTTGAGTACTATGTTGAATAAAAGTGGCAAGAATAGGCCACTTATTTCTGATTTTGTTTTTGATCATAGAAGAAAAGCTTTCAGCTTTTCACCATCAAGTAAGATGTTAACTGTGGGTTTGTCATATGTGGCCTTTATTATGTTGAGGTATATTTCCTCTAAAATCACTTTGTTGGGAGGAGAGAAGAATTTTGATGGGTAGATATGTAAAAGAACAGTGCAGGAGAGAAAGTATGGGCTGTGGGTATGGCTGATCACAGAAGCAGGTAAGTTAAAACAGGGTTGGTGAACTGGGAGAAGAAAGGATTAAGTTTAGGCTTACTATTAGTAAAGAAAGGCTAGCTTATGATGAGAGAAAGGAAGGTCAAAATTAAATTTTGAAAATTTATCCTTCTGAGAGATTATGAAAGCTAAAGTGGGGTTGCCTAGTGAGTTATCAAAAGGAAATGCAGAGAATAATCATTGGCTTTGATGAAGTTTGGAAGCTGTGAGAAAGGCCATCACCATGTTAGCATTTTTCAGTAGCTGGAGACCTTTTATTTTTTAAGGATTTATTTATTTATTTTAGAGAGCGCTTGTGCATGAGTGGGGGGAGGGGCAGAGGGAGAGAGATGGAGAGAGAGAGAATCTCAAGCAGACTCTCCACGGAGCACAGAGCCCACCAGGGGGCTCAATTTCACAACCCGAGATTATGACCTGAGCTGAAATTGGATGCTCAAACCACTGAGCCATCCAGGTGCCCCAGTAGCTGGAGACTTTTTTAACTTTCAAATTTCATATTTTCAGTAACTTTTCTAATTTGATTACTTTAGCCAGAGAACAAGCTACTGTATCACTGATTTAACCAATTATTAAAATGATTTACTTCACTGGTGTACTTTTTCTCCAAATAAGACACATTTTTGTGAAAAAAAGGTTAGTTTTACTCCCTGGGATTCCTAACTTTTTATATTGGATGTACATCCATATAAACTTGAGCTATCTCTTTACTTGTTATTTAAATGACACTAATTTGGCTTTACATATTAAGTAGAGATATACTAATACAAAATTCCTTTTAAAATTGTGTACTTGTATAGCAATATAGTGACTAAAGCTAGTACTCCCTTTGGAATTTGATTTGTGGGCATTGTCTACACTGTATTTTATAACTGCAGTATTAAAGCAATCAGAGTTAAGCTCCCAGAGCAGATTAGAGGTGCTTATTAACAATAAAATATAGTCAAAATATACCAGGCATAAACATATTTTTGTGTAATGGAATTACCTCAGCATATTGTTAATCTAAATTAAATGAGTTTATAATTGAGGTTTGTGTGCAAGAAAAGAGAAAATTTATCTGCTAAGCAGACTATCTATATTTTTAATATCACAAAGTCTTATATATCTTCTGAGAGTAAGTGCGGATGCCATTAAATGCAGTTGTCCTCTTCTGCTGTGAGTACAAATACATGGCAAACCTAGCCCCAAATTTAGAGAAATAAAAAGGGATTGTGGGGAAATGGAAGAGAAAAAAATTAGAAGAGAAGAGGAACTAACTAACTAATTTTCTCATCCTTTCCCCCCCCAAGGTTGTAAACCAAAATAATTTCTGACTTTAATAGTGGACAAATAGGAAGGGAGCCCTGTATGGCTCAAGTTTTGATTGAATTGTTTAACTCTCAGGACTCCTAAAAGCCACATGGATTGGAGATGCTATATTAATTTGACCTTTCAAATCAATGGTTTGTGCTCATTGGCTTCCAAGTGTAAACAGGGAGATACATGGTGCATATATAGTATTCGTGTGCATTCGATTTTGCACTAGAAAATATTTACATGTTTGTTAGAAAATTGGAAGTTGAAATTAGCAAATAAAATGTGAAGTGAGCAAAAAAGAAATACTACTTATGATAAGAGCTGACCTGTATAATTTAACTGTGTAATCCTCCAATATATATATGTAATATTTGCTTCAGTTCAGTATAGCTTCTGGCCCCAGTACATCCCAGTCTCAAGGATGCCTAGTTTTGAAATAGCTGTGCTCATCTCAAAGAAGAATTTGCTTCATTTCTAATTTGTTTTATTTGTTTTGATTTTAAAGATGTACCACCTAAGTAGACAACAAAGTCAGCGTTCCTGAACGCCTCCATGTAGATGAATCTTAAGATAATACTTTTACCTGAGAGTTAAGGTGAATATAGCAGATTCTCTAAAACAAACAGAATTGAATATGGGTTAGTCATTTTTTGAGTTCATTACTATCGAATCTAAATATGTTTTCATTTATAATGTCTAAAATGTGTTCTTAACTTTGCTAGGATATTCATTTTGTATAGGATTTTACAAATCTCTAAATTCAGTAGGAAACTCATTATATGTGGTATTTTTCAAATTAAAAACAATCTTTTACTATAAACAACAAAAACATTCCCCCCCCAAATGTTTTCATGTCTTGTGTAAATTATTGATTTTGAGTAACAGAACACTTGAAACAATGAGTTAGACCCATTTATGAATAGGGTAGTGGTTTGTTGCTAGACCCTATTCTGTGGTAGAGATAAGGCTGAGATGGGAGGATAGTCTAATTTGAAGTGCTTTGCTTCACATGGAACTTTTCCTGAATGCCGTTGCTATGTATTCGATATTTGGCCAAGTGCTGAAAATCAACATCTATTTGCTTTTGTCAAAACATTTTGTAAACATTCCACTCAGACTCACATGAAGAACACAGAAAGGATAATAGGGAAAAAAAAAACACCCACATTGGTTTTCTTAAAAAACCTACAAAAACACATACGTACATACATACATACATACATACATATTTCCCATATTTCCTCTCTTTTAATTGCTCATCTGCTTTTTAGATTAGTCTGTGGTTGACTTTGAAGAGTTTATGGGAGTACAGGGTAAGAGCTAAGGAAGAAATTCTACCCAGAGAATTTGTGATTCTCTTGGTATTTTGTGGAACAGCATGAGTGATCTCCTCCAATTGTGTAGGATAAGTACAGCCCACTGAACCCTGCTTAACAGCAGTTTACCACAAGCCAGTTATAATGTCAGAAACATCGGAACCTTTTCTTTTCTTCTACATTTGAATAATGATAAATGCCTTCACGCTGTGTGAGAACTATTGAAGTGTGTTTCTCCGCAGGTAAACTTGGCAGTGTCTTATATAACTCTCCTTGAAGGGAGTATTACTTAAGCAGTGTGAAATACATTGTCTGACAAGAATGTATTACAATTTGGAATGATGTTTATGCAAGTGGATAGTCTTCCAGTTATTTGTAGTTTAAAAAAATGGACCTCTGAGGCCATGATAATAAAACCCAAGTCTTTATTTGGATATTTGTAGTGAAAACTATAATTGTTCCTTGTGGGGGAATAAGGTAAGCTCAATTATTAGGCCACAGTCCATCAAATATGTATGATGAGAGATAACTTCCTTCCTCTTTATTTCTGAAATAAGAGGCGTAAAATAATTGAGTCACTGTTGTTTTCAAATGTCTAAATATAATTTTCATCGAAATCGCATGTGTACCTGATGCCTGATTATCTGCCTTTGGCTGCCCTTATTTGCTAACTGCTGTGCCATTCTTTGCTGCTAGTTTGTCATGATCCAACTCTCCTGGTGTCCTTACCCTACCTTACCTACCAAGTCCTACTTCTCATGGTAAATTTCGGTAGGGGTTTTATGTGCAGCATAATAGCCAGGTAACCAAAAAGCATGTTTGGCTAATGGGAATATGGGAGTGGAGGCCAAATATTTCAAAGTCCGTGGTAAATTTTCAAAAGAATTTAATTCTTTTGATTCATATTCTCATTCATTTAGTTTCTAGGCACTTGAGAATAAATGTAATAATCAGAACACTAAGTGTAAATACCAATTTTAGCAACTGAAAAAATTTGAATTGCTGAGTTTCTGATATGTGAATACTTCATTTGTTATGTGACTGCTTGTGAAATGGAATATAAAATGTTTTTATAACTGGGAATGGCGGTTGAGTAGTGAAATCTCAAAAACTCACCACTCTGATCATGCTTCAGTAAAAACCTGGTATTTCAAGTTTTCTTCACTTTGTGATTTCTTTTTTATCCAAAGATTGCTTTTAAGTTACAATCTTTTTGCATACAACCCCAAGATCCGTTCTTTATAGGGTGGGGTTTTTTCCAATTGTTTGGACATTCAGTCTAGGAGGCATGGGGCTATTCTGCCAAACCGCTGTGTTCTGTCCACAGTGGCTATAAGGTCAGCCCATGATTTAGGGACAGAGCTCATTCATAGCTTTCCCATCCAACTTCTTTTCCATCTGAAGGGTCAGGTAAAAATGGAAATCCATTGGTCCTCAAGCTGGGTATTTTCTCGGTCTTAATATGAGTGATTTCAGTAAGTCACAGGGAAGATGATAAGATTAGATCTGAAGGGGTGGAGTTTTGGGAAGAAGAAATTTTTAAACTTTAGGTTTAACAGAGGGGAGAGAGTGTTGACCACTCCTCTAATCCAATTCTTTATGTTTGTGTTTACTATTATCCCTTCTCTACCTCAACCCACCTAATTCTTGTTCTTTGTTTCATTCTCCTTGCTTTGGATTTCATTTCCTCTATTCCATCGTGTCTCATTACTTCTCTTTGCCCTTTTCCTTCCAGAAATAGAACATGAAATGAAGTTTTCTTTTAGAACTTTATTCTCTTAGAATAATATATGTTTATTATATAAAACATATATTATTCTCTTAGAATAATATATTACTATTATTAGATTAATTTATTACTATTATTCTCTTAGAATAATATATGTTTATTACTTACTTGTACAATTAGAGCTATCTATAAGCAAAAAAGGAAAAATTTCTGTCATTCCACACCAGAAGTTAATTGAGTGATTTGAAGAATTGTAATTATATGGAAAGAAGTTTATTTTACCTTACTTTTCTTAGATATTTAAGAATTTGTTTCATGTTCTCAATTTAAAAAGTCATTTTATTATTTTAGTTTCTCCTATACTCCTTTTCCATGCTACCAAAGCTAATTGAATTTTATTTGCTTTATATATGGCCTACTAGCCTTTGCAGAGAAAGAGACTCCCCTCATTTGTGTCAGGATTTATATATTTTTAAATTTATTTCTGGATGTAAGGAAACTGAGAAGAGCTTGACATCAACATTAGTTCTTCCCCGTGGAATTCTAATTGCACCAAAACCCTTTTACTGAACGTGTACCATGTTAAGTATTATTTCATTTCCATACATCTATATTTCTCTTTATTTTACTTTGTATCCTTTTATCTTCCTTTATTTTTTTAAATTTCAATATTCCTCATCTGTCCTCCTTATTCCCTGCCCTTTAACCTCATTGTTATAAAGTGGTATGAGTCTACCTAGAAAGGTTAATATTTTATTTTCCTGTGAGTGAAAATAAGCAAAAGTAATTATTTCCCCAACTTGATGATGTTTCCAAAAAAAAACCTAGTAGTTATCCTAGTCTTCATTTCCTTCATTCTGTTCATCACATCCAACATTCCCTTGTAACAGGTGTAATATTCACAGTGTTGTGCAAAAAAATGCAAATTTTATGTTTCTAGTATGCAACTCGATTTGTGACTCCGAGCCTCTCGTTTGCTTATGGTAAACAACTAGGAGTTTTCAGGCAATATCAGTTAAATTTAGTAATTTGGGGATCACTTTTTCATTTAAAATTGGGTCATTTCAAGGTGCAGCCTCCTGATCTTTCTCCTGATGTGGGATTTAAATACAGGGGGAAGCATATGTAACATCATGGTGTCAGGTGTGCATTTTGGATTCTGATTGAACTGTATCAACATAATAGATTACAATTGCTTCAACTAGTGGAGATTAGGAATCCCTCCTAGTAGGATTCAGTTCTTCCGTAGCTAACTTCAGTGTTAGCTTCAACCATATAGTCCATCCGGCCCATGAGTTTTCTCCTATGCTAGTGCTTTGCAATGCATTCTGGTGATCTTTAGCAAATGAGCAGATTTGAACTCTTTTTTTCTTCAATAATGGGCCCACAAGAATGTTGGGAGTTTTCTTCCTCCCCTTTGGAGAACCATGGAGCACTCGTGAGGGTTATAATTCAGGTTGGTTCCCTGCTTGTACCTATTTGTGCGTGAGCCATATGCAATAAAGTCTTCTGTTATCTGCAGGTAGAAATTTTGAGTGTTCTATGCTTTATTTTTATTCATAATTTTTTTTATTTAAAGGGGTGCCTGGGTGGCTCAGTCAGTTAAGCATCTGCCTTTGGCTTAGGTCATGATCCCAGGATCCTGGGATCGAGCCCCACGTTGGTCTCTCTGCTCAGCGGGGAGTCTACTTCTCCCTTTCCCTCTGCTTACTGCTCTGCCTGCTTGTGCTCTCTTTGTCAAAGGAATAAATAAAATCATTAAAAATAAATTTCATTTAAAAATTTTTAATGATTTTATTTATTTATTTAGAGAGCATGTGAACAGCGTAAGTGACAGAGGGAGAGGGAGACAAGCAGACTCCTGCTGATCAGGGAGCCGATGCAGGGCTTAATCCCAGGACCCTGAGATCATGACCCGAGCTGAAACCAAGAGTCGGATGGTTAACCAACTGAGCCACCCAGGTGCCCCTGACTATTCTATGTTTTAAACTTTAATGTACAATTGATGTCAGTCAATCCTGATAACAATGCTTGTATTACTGCTGCTGTCATCTAACAATTATATAGTGGATGATATTTGCCATGTAGTATTATAAGTGTTGGAAATATATTATTTTACATAATTCTCAGAACAATATGATGATGTAGATAATATTATCCTCATTTTGTAGATGAGGAACTGGGGCATAATGTCAAATGACTCACCCAAGGCTGTACTTATTAACTGGCAGACCCAGCTAATCTGACATGAGAGCATACATTCCTAATCTCGGACCTCTGCAGGGGACTCCTGTATGTCTGACTTTCCTCTTCTCACCTCTCTAACATTTTTTGTCCTCCGTGGTCCATGGTCCGGACTAGTCTAAAGGATGGTGTTGGCGGATTGTGGAGGAGCTTGTTCAGTGGAGA
>NC_048227.1:75898502-75948632 GCF_002007445.2 Ailuropoda melanoleuca
CCGTGGTCCATGGTCCGGACTAGTCTAAAGGATGGTGTTGGCGGATTGTGGAGGAGCTTGTTCAGTGGAGAGCATGTTCCATCTGCTCTCAAATACCTCTCTCGCCTGAATTCTGACCTCTTAGATCCAGAAACCATAGATTTGGGGTCTATATTTGTTCTCTTCTCCCCTGACCCTAGTCTCAGACTTCCCACAATAAAAGGACACCTTCACAGTCTAAGATTCAGCCAGTATTGGTCACATGGGAGAAAAATAGAACACATGAATACTTCAGTTGTTTATTGTCTACCTCACACTTAACAAAGAAATCCGGTCAGTCCTAATTCTTGCAAATCTATTAGTTGAACCTGATGAAACTACTACTTCTGTGGGTTAAAAATAATGGATAGCAGCAATTTCGTATGGTTCAACCTAATGTTACATCATCAATTTCCTTACAGGCTCACAATCATTACAACGATCCAGATCGCCATCACCTCACAACTAGAACTGATCACAGCTGTCTTTTAATGGATCTTCCTGCTTCCCATTTCACCCTCTCCCAATTGTTTATTATACTTCAGCTAGAGTAAGCTTTATAAATTACAATAGCACTGAGCCACTCTTCTGTATAAAATGCTGTCATGGCATCTGATTGACCTTAGTATAAAACCCCATCTCCATTAATGTGGTTTATAAGTCTTGTAGCCATACATCCCAGTTAGTCTCTGACAGCCCCAGCTTATACCTGCTGCCCCAGCCTAATTATTAAAGGAGCCCCTTTTTATTCTCTGAAGTGGTCTGTTTCGGATAATGAATTATATGATCACCTTATTTGTAAGGTACCTCATGATCTGGCCTCTGTACTTCTCTCCAGCCTCATCTCTCACCACTTTTTAAAGTCATAATCTAGGTTGTAGCCATCCTGAACTCCTTTGATTTATGGAGCATGTCATACTGCCTCTCAGCCTGAACTTGGGCTCATGATGGCGTTGCTGTCTACAGCGTTCTTCTGTTAACCCACTAATTTGTGCCAATCTGTCACACAATTGCATTTATATACTTCCTTTGAGAAGTACTTCCTGATCTCTAGACCAGCTTGCATTTCCCTGTTTTACTGTATTCATATTTGCTCTGCACATTCCCAGTCAAGTCCTCTTCCCCCTTAACCATGTTTGTATATCATTTTTGTGCTTCCTTTCAGACTATTAATTCTGGCAAGCCAGGACTCTCAGGTTATTCACAACTGTATTCCCAGGGCTTAATAAGTGTTTACTGTTACACAGTGTCACTGAAAACATACACATATGTATTGAAATAGTTTATGAGACAAAAATAGTTTGAGGGTGACTTTGCACTTTGACATCTACTCTTGACTTTTTCTGTGAAGAGGCAGATGCTGAGCAAGTAGGAAGCACTATAATAAGGGAGAAGAGAAAGGAAGACCAAAAAAGAACCAAGTCTTGAGTATCCAGAAAAGAACAAATGGAAAAAAACCTGAGAGGCTTTGAACTGACAATTTGGATGGACACCTACATTCCGTCTCTGATCATCTGATCCTGGCTTTGCAGTGCTGCTCCCACTTATCTTAGCAGGAGCACTTCAAAAGCTTCCTGAAACCCGGTTTGCCTGCCATGTGCAAACTTATTCGAACATCTTATATAGGAATATAATTTTCAGTAAGCGCAACAAGTAATTATGTTTGAATTTGAGGAAGTACTGGGCTAAGATAATTTCCTCTTTTAAAAGTTGGTAATAGTTATGTTAAACAAAAAACAGTTTCTGAAATGGTGGCTAAAAGTAGGGCTGTTGAAACCCAGTTTATAACATTCACTTCCAGAAAATGAAAGTGGGAAGCTGTTTGTAAGCTGTTCTTGTAACCTACTGTTTGCAAGCCGTTGTGGGTGGCATTATGTCCTCCAAAAGATATGTGAAGTCCTAACCTCCAGTACCTATGAATGTGACCTTGTTTGGAAGTTGGGTCTCTGCAGTTGTAGTTAAGATGAGATCATGCTGGCTTAGGGTGGGCGCTAATCTAGTATGACTGGTGTCTTTGTAAGAAGAAGAGAGAGAGAGACAGATCCAGGGAGGAAGCTGTGTGAGATGGAGGTAGAGATTGCAGTGATAGTTCTACAAGCCAAACACTGCCAAGGATTGCTGGCCTCTACCAGTAGCTAAGAAAGAGGTATGGAATAGATTCTCCCTCACAGCATCTAGAAGCGTCCAACTCTTCTCTGAGACCATGATCTGGAACTTGTAAGCCTATAGAACTACAAGAGAATAAATTATTTCTGTTGTTTTAAGCCACCCAGTTTGTGGTAATTTATGTAGCTCTAGGAAACTATATAGTTATTTTAAAAGGAAAAATAAGTATATCCAATGTATTTGATATGGAGAGGTTGGAGCTACAAATGGTAGAATGATTACAGGAATAATTATTTAGGGTTTAAGTTATGTGCCGTGCTTTCTTACTGTTTGCAGTCTCACTGCTGATTCTTCTAATAACACAATTACTAACCTGCTGTAGTGGTCTGATCAGTGGCAGGCCATGCTGTAGGAACACATGACCCCTCGAATCTCAGTAGAGACGTATATTACTGAGTTTAGTCCTCAATCGCACAATGTCCAGTACAGGTCCATCTGGAGACTCAGGGTCCCCGTTTTTCTCTTGTGAGGTCTCTAACTCAGCACATGGCTTTCCATGGTTGCAACCGTAGTGGCTGATGGGAGGGTGGAACGGGCACTCCAGGTCTTCAGTGCTTCAGCTAGGGACTCCTGCACATTCCGCTCATCTACATTTTATTATCACGAAATAGTCATAGGACCCTCCAAACTGCAAGGGGGCTGGGAAGTATAGGGGACACAAGGGATGTTTGGTGAGAACTATCTCTGAGAGCTATCACATGAGCTTCTCAAAGATTCTAACTCTTCCCTTATTTTGGCTACTTCCCCCCCCCACCAGTTTTAGTCTTTTAAAAATTTCTTTTCACATATAAATAGCTTTTACACAAGTCCTTCCATATTCATGGTGTTTTGTTTGTCCAGACCACCAGAACAACTGACATTAATAAAATTCTCCTCCATTTAAAACTTTTTTTTTTAGATTTTTTTTTTTTTATTTGAGAGGGTGAGAAACAGAGAGAGAGAGAGAGAGAGCGCACAAGCTGGGAGGAGGGGCAGAGGGGAAGCAGACTCCCTGCTAAGCAGGGAGCCAGTTGCAGGGCTTGATCCCAGGACCCCAAGATCATTACCTAAGCCTGAAGGCAGATGCTTAACTGACTGAGCCCCCCAGGTGCCCCCCATTCCCACAAACCATTTCTTACATAAACATTCATTAATGTTCAGTTCTAACATGTTTGACCTTCTTATGGAGAAGGATGAGGTAGAGAAAGAAATGAAAAAAGAATGAAGAAAAAGTAGAAAAGGAGGAGAACAGAAAGTAGGAGGGGGAGACATCCACTGAAGTTTTTAGTATAAAAGAAACATCTTGACATTTTAATTGTATTATTTTGCCTATTGATTGAATTGTCAATTATCAGAATGCAAGAAAATATACCCCAGGGAAAAAATTTCCTTATACAACAAACTAAAGCTTTACATAACATTCCCCTTAGTCTCTTATTTAAAAATGTATACTCCTCTGTTAAGTATTTGTAAGAGCTTAATGCACAGGTGTCTGGGGTGCCCTCTAACTTCCCCCTAGATTTATAGGCACAGCCCATACAGAGGGGTTATTTCCCTGTAATGTGGATGTTTATCTGGCTCCAATACAGGCCAGCCACCCTTTCACATCAATCTGATTATAATTACTCTTTACAAGATTACATCTTTTCTTAGAGAAGAAAATCATTTAACCAGAAATAGCATTGAAAAGCCTTTCACATAATACATATGCTGTAAGTCCCACATGTATTCTTAAGATATTTATATGTGTTTGCAAAAGCAATATATGAATATATTTTGATTTTAAAAATATCAACATAAGTGTCTAAGGACAGATGAGAGGATAAACCAAACGTGGCCTATACATACAATGGAATGTTATTTACTCTTAAAAAGGAAGGGCATTCTGACATATGCTATACCATGCATAGATCTTAAAACTATGCTGAATAAAGTAAGTCAGTTACAAAAGAGAAATACTATATAATTCCACTTACTTGGGGTATTTCAAGTGGTCAAATTTAGAGCTAGAAAATAGAATGGGTTACTGCAGGAAGGGAGTAGGAGGAATAAGCACTTATTGTTTGGGTACAGATTTTTAGTTTTTAAAGATAAAAGAGTTCTGGAGATGGATAGCGGTGATGGTTGCATAACAAAATATGAATGTACTTGATGTTGCTGAACTGTGCATTTCAAAATGGTCAGGATAGTGGGTGTCTTAATCAGCTAAGCACCTGACTCTTGGCTTTGGCTCAGGTCATGATCTCAGGGTCATGAGATTGGGCTCTGCGCTGGGCATGGAGCCTGCTTAAGATTCTCCCTCTCCCCCTCTTCTTCCTCTCACTACCCCTACCTCCTTGCGTGTGTGCGTGCTCTCTCTCTTAAAAAAAATATCAAAATGTTTAGGTTAGTGAATTTTATGTTTTGAGTATTTTACAATTAAAAAAATTTAAATGTAACATTCTTACCACTAGCGTTCTTTTATTTTATTATTATTATTATTTTTAAAGATTTTATTTATTTATTTGACAGAGAGACAGCCAGCGAGAGAGGGAACACAAGCAGTGGGAGTGGGAGAGGAAGAAGCAGGCTCCCAGTGGAGCAGCAAGCCTGATTCAGGGCTCAATCCCAGGACCCTGAGATCACACCCTGAGCCAAAGGCAGCTGCTTAACGACTGAGCCACCCAGGCACCCCTTACCACTAGTGTTCTACCCAGAGAAAATCACTGTCTTTATTCTTCAGTTATGAGGTCTTTTAAAAAATGTACTTATAACAGCATATATTCTCATGACAGTATATAAATATTTTTGATTAGTTTTGTTTTTCACGTAGTCCTGTCTTGTTGTGCATCTTGTTCGGCATGTCCAACAATGTTTAAGTCCTATTATGAGAGATGGGAGAGAACCTTCCTCAGGCCCAAACTGAAGAAGCCTCTCATTCCCTTCTCTACTCTCTTTGTGGTCTTAATTCTTTGGGACTAAGACTCTGCATCAGTCCTTCACTACTGAGCCATTGTGGTGGACTTTTTCATGGTCCAGCAGATTTAGGATTTCTACTTATTACTTCTACTATTTCCATATTGCTTCTCCTATAGTTCTCTTTTATACTAAAGGTTATGTATCTGTCTTTCTCTATATCTATCTATCTATCTATCTAGCTAGCTAGCTAGCTAGCTAAGCTAAGGTAAGCTAAGCTAAGCTATCCTGGGGTGTGATGGAGTGTTGGACTTCAAAGATAAAATTGAATCTTTTCACAACTCTTCAGTTGCTTTAGCTTTGAGTCTGTTCTTTCTTTAAAAAATCTTTTTGGTGGTGGTTGGGCTAGGATTAGAATACAAATATTAGCTCTCTTTTAGGTGGCTAATCTGTAGATATGAATGGTTTATAGTTTCAAGGATCAGAACATATCATACCCCAAATTTATATCCCCAGAGGTTACTCAAATATTTCTGTTATACTTAAATAGTAATATGATTTGCTCTGAGCATTTAGAGTGAACCCAAGATGAAAATTGGAAAGAAAAATTTCAAAACTCAAATGCTTTAATAGGCTCCCAAATTTGATCTGAGAAGATTTGACAGCTCATATCTTGTTTCTTCGTTCAACATAGGGAAATCCACAATAACAGTGAGATGCTCATGTCTAACTGTTATTTAATACTAATATTGTATCTTGATTAATAAAATATATTATAGGCCTTATTTTGAGTATTTATGCTACTTTTAAAAATCAGTTATACTTTTCTGAGATAAATTCAGGAAGTCTGAACTTTCTTCTGAATCCCATCTCCCCCCCCCCTTTTTTTGAAGTCCATAAAGATCACTTTGCCAATGAGAAATATTTAGTATTGTAGTAAAGTTCAGGATTGGTAAGGTGTTTCAGTATTCAACAGATATAATGTCGTAGTATTATTCGTCAGACTGTGAAACAAATCCCAGTACACTTCAGCCCTGCTAACAAAGATGAAATGGAGAATTAAATATGTATATGCTGAATCTGATTAAGGTTGACATCCAGTTTGAATACATTCATTCTCTAAGGTATAGTTTTGGGTAAAAATCATCAACCAAGCCTAACATGGTAGATTATAGGGGACTGAAAATGTTCTGTGGGGACTGGGAATGTTTATTCCTTGGTCAGCACACCAATGTCCCTCCTCTCTCCTCGACTCCTCATAGGCAGTGGTCTTTAAACTTTTTTTTTTCTTTTTTGGTAAGAAATGCATTTAAGTTGTGACCAGTTCTTTTTCTCTCTCTAACACACACAGACACACACAAACACCCTGAAATGTCATAAAATGTCTTCAAACAATACTTAGACTTATTACATTCAATGAATTCCAATATTTCTACTCTGTATTCTTTATTTTTAGTACCAGTTTTAACCTACTAAATTGATTTCAATATCCACTCACAAATTGTAATAACAATTTAAAAAAATCCTCTCCGGTGTGTTTCATTTCATATATTTGACTTCATTATGAGAATAATTGAATGTGTGTTGACTGAGTAATGGATCACTTCATAGACAAGTAAACATTTTTGAGCTGGATTCTTTGTTCAGGAGATTTGCTTGAAATCCTTCATAATAGATTCACCTCATTACTTCTTTACTAAAAGTTTATGTCTGTACATGTTAAGGCAAAGGCAAAGAAAGACTTTCTTTTTAAAAATCAGGACTGGGGGCGCCTGGGTGGCACAGCGGTTAAGCATCTGCCTTCGGCTCAGGGCGTGATCCCGGCGTTATGGGATCGAGCCCCACATCAGGCTCTTCCTCTATGAGCCTGCTTCTTCCTTTCCCACTCCCCCTGCTTGTGTCCCCTCTCTCGCTGGCTGTCTCTATCTCTGTCAAATAAAGAAATTAAAAAAATCTTTAAAAAAAAAATCACAGTACTGTTACAGTGCCATACAGAGGGTCATTTTTAAGTATGAGCTTATTAATTATCCTAGTGGAGATTAGTAGTTTTCACTTTTATTTATCTGGTGACCTTCTAGGAATAAGATACACAAGCTGTAAGATTGTATTAATAAAAGGCTCCAGAAGGATTGAAAATTCATAACTATCACCAATTTTAATAATTGAAATAGTAGTGCTCTTTCTTCCTGAACAACCTTGTGAATTCTTTTCTGCATTATTTTTATCATCAGTATTTTTATCATCAGTATCATCATCATCATCTTCCAGGAATATGAAACCAGTAAAATAAGGTCAACATTCTCTCTTTTTGGCTCAAGAATGTGGTAAACTCAATCTAATGATGCATAATTTGGTCTTATCTAAGCCCATAGATTTAGACATTACTTCTCCTCAATGACTCTAAAATCCCTAATTTTCAATTGTCCTTTGGATATCCTTAATATCTGCCTGCCAGGATTTGGAAGTTCCTCATTCTGAGTAGGTTTCCGTTCTTTTCAGGAAGAAAATGGTCATCTTTCACTTCCATATTGTTGCAAATTCATTTGTGCAAGCCCTCATAAATATTTTAAAGTTGAATAAATGAATGAAATTAAGGTTGCATTTGAATTTAAAACTGCCACTCTGCTCTTTAGAAACCATGTGGGTATTGGCAACAACGAGACAAATAACACCAATTAATATTTCTTAAGTTAAAAAAAATGTAAATGTCATAGTATTTATTTTCTTTCAAATGATCTTCTTAAAAATTATTTTTTCTAAAATCCACTTTGACTTTTACTCTTAAATCTGACTTATTTTATTTGACTTTCAAGCCTGTCTTTAAGACTCCAGTTTTTAAGCACTTTAAACAAATGAAAATTACTGTAATGAACTGTTATTTTCAAACTGTTACTTTCCAAATAGTTCACTTGGACTGTTATTGTAAAATCTATCTTTATTCTTTTTATTTTATTTATTTATTTTAAGAATATTTATTATTATTATTTATTTATTTGACAGAGAGTGAGAGCGAGCACAAACAGTGGGAGCAGCAGGCAGAGGGAGAGGGAGAAGCAGATTCCCTGCTGAGCCAGGAGCCTGATGTGGGGCTTGATCCCAATGACCTAAGCTGAAGGCAGACACCTAACTCACTGAACCACCCAGGCGCCCCTCATTTTAGATATATTACTTTGTTTTAAAAAATAGCCATTTTTTATTCTATTTTTTTCTCAAACTGCTTTAAATGCACCAATGATTCTTTTTTGATTGTAATATAAGGACACAAGTCTATGAATATTCTTCTAAATTGTACTAACTGGGGGCACCTGGGTGGTGCAGTTAAGTGTCCAACTCTTGGTTTCCACTCAGGTCATGATCTCAGAGTCTGCTTGGGTTTATCTCTCCCTCTCCCGCTGCCTCTCCCTCTCCCCTTGCCCCCAAGCTTGCTCACTCTTTCTCCCTCACACACTCTCTCTCTAAAATAAATAAATAAACCTTAAAAAATAAATTGTCCTAACTGTAATTATTAAGAGAAAAAAACTAAACATTTTTATTTTACAAAATTATATTTAAATATGCCTCTGTTTTTATTATAAACATCATCACCATATTTATAGGTCAGGGAATTGAGGCACAGAGTTTTCATGACTTGCCTAGAATCATATAGCTTGCAAATGCCGAAGCTGTAATTAGAACATAGGCAGCCTGGCTTTGAAGTCAAAAATCTTAATTCTAGCAGCTCCTGGCGTCCCCACAAGGATCCAGGAGATCCTTGCCTGATCCCACAAGCTGTCAAGCCAAAAGAACAAGATTAAGTCATTCTTCATCACATATTATAAGAGCTTTGCCTCTTCTGTTTGGGCCCTTGAGTGATTCTCACAAGTAGAGCTCTTCGTCATTGATGCTGTCTGCAAAAATGCTCTCTGCATTTTTTGCTAATGTGAAATCTTCAATAGGAGTGACTAGGCCTTATGCAAATATCTCTAGTTGTTGTTCCTTCCAGTAGTGATGCCTTGAAGCCTGAGAATCAATCACTCAACAAGTATTTACTGAGAGCTTACTGATACTCAGGCGTTGAGTTATTACTGAAGAGAATACCAAGACTGGGATTTAATCCCTGCCTCAAGGGCTTGCACTCAAGACAAGACTTACATCCATTACAGAAAAATGTAAGAATAAATGATTAAATTCTAAATGTCACTGTATAGCCAATGAGTGAAAACTACTGAGAAAAAGGAGAAAGCAGTGCGGGACATGGATGGTAGAGGACAGTGGCCCTTAAGCAAGGCTGGAAACAGGGGGAGTACTTGGTGACAGCTTGTGGGGTCAGGCAAGGATCTCTTGGATCCTTGTGGGAACACCAGGAGCTGCTAGAATTAAGATTTCTGACTTCAAAGCTAGGCTTCCTACATTGTAATTACGGCTTTGGCATTTGCAAGCCGTATCATTCTAGGCAAGTCATGAAAACTGTGCCTCAATTCCCTGACCTGTAAATATGGGGATGATGGTTATAATAAAAATCATGAGAGTACCTGTCCTGTTGAGTTTTTATGAGGATCAAATGAAATTGTTGGAAGACAGAATTGTAGGAGCCAATGAAATTGTAGGAATTGTAGGAAGAAAGTAATTACTTTCTTATTTTTTTTAGGGAGGGGGAGGGGCAAAGGGAGAGAGAGAAGCTTAAGCAAGGCTCCATGCCCGATGCGGGGCTTGATCCCAAGACTCTGAGATCATGACCTGAGCCGAAATCAAGTTGGACACTTAACCAACTGAGCCACCCAGGCCACCCCTATGATTATTTTAAACTAATGTTTTATGAGGTCCTTACAGTGCTAGCGACTGTTTACATGCATATTTTATCTAATCTTCACCACAATCTTATGAAGAAATTTCGTTGTCCCATGTTTCAAATAAAGAAACACTTAGGTTATAGAAGTTGTCACCAGTTAGTACATGGAGGAGCTGATATGCGAACATTAGGTTTTTGTATCTGGCACAGAAACTGAACACTTCACCACCACATCTCCCTCCCCAAATATGTATAAATTCAGTTCTTGGATTTCATTGAAATAAGGAAAGATCAACGCAGTGGACATTCAAGTTTATAGAGTATGTCCTTCTTGGTCTTCCTCTTCCTACCCTACTTGTGTTTTGTTTCTGTTTGTAAAAATTGTTTGATATTGTATGTATCACAAAGAAAGCAAGAAAGGTGCTAGGAGTACCAACATTTTAGGGTGAGCAAAAGAATAGGAGCCAGAAGCCAAGAGAAGAGAATTCTGTGGTCTTGACTCCCAAACACATCCCACACCTGGTCGTCTTATTCTCAGTGAATGACCCCTGGACCCTGCTCCAGAAACTTCAGAATGATCCCACTCTTTTCTTTCCATCTGTACTGTTTGTTACCTCGTCAGAGTCCAGATGGCAGTATTTTCCACTCGTACTTTTACTACAGACTTTTAACTTATCTTCTTGCTGCTTAGCCTCTTTTTATTTTGAGAATCCTCCACTCTATACTCAGTTCAGAGTTATTTTTCAAAAAACTAAAGGTTCTGCAACTTTTAACTTCTTTCCTCCCACTCAGATTCTTCACATTGCTCCACAATTTTACTTGGCAAACTCTTTTATCTGTTAAGACTCAACAAAAATGGGTACTCTTCTATCCTCTTGGTATTAACAGTTTGCTTTTTTGTTCCTGTCACTGTAATAGCCCTTATCTTAATGTGTTACAATTTATCTTCCTCACTAGAGGTAAGAACCAAGAGATCAATCATTTTGTGTGTGTGTGTGTGCGCATCACTGCTGTATCCTTATGCTCAGTCCCTGGTAGCTATTTAATAAATATGCCTTGAATGAAAGCATGAGTCTATTTATAACATCCTCTTCTTCAACTGACTTTGAATTTTATAAGGCTTGCAACTATTCATAATTCATTGACTTTTTTGGTAATTAACAGAATACTTAATACATAGTACAAAACTTAAACATATGAGTAAACAAAAGATTAAATGCAGAAATATTTTAGAGGGAGGCAGAAAGAAAGATTTCAGTATCCAGGAAGTCCACCCATCGTTCAGAAAGCAAATGGATATTGTGGTTACAGGTAAGTAAGCAGAGTCCAACGTGGAGGGACATAATCAAAAGCAGAGAGGAAAAAGAAGGTGAATAAGGAAAGAATGATCAAGCAGATTGAGTAGAAACTGGAATACCCACCTCTCTATTATCTTATTGACCAATTCCTACTTCTCACAAGATAATTAGCTTAAGCACCAACTCCTCTGAGAAACAAGTGTTTCTCCTATGCAGATTGACTTGGCCTTCTTGGTTCTCCCTGAATGGGGCAAGCCCCATCCTGGCCTTCTAAGACTTCTCTTCCCTATTCTTGCCCATTCTAATCTGTTCTCACAGCAGTCAGAGATGGTTGTCACTCCCCTTTTTAAAGTTTATAATGGTCTACTATTGTTCTTATAATAAAGACCAAAAAAAAAAAAAGAGCCTCCATCGTTCTGGCCCATGACATGTTGTGCCTCTGTTTGTCAGGTGATATTTTGTCCATACTGGATTCCTTTGATTTCTTGAGTATGTTCCATTCTCTCCCCTGCTTTAAAAAGCCCTTATCTCTGAGGCTTCCTATTGCTTTAGAAGATTACCCACATCTACCCTACTCATTTTTCAAACTTCAGTTGAAATATCACTTCCTTAGAGAAGTCTCATTAGATTGCCATCTACCCCTCACTAGATCACATTCCCTTGTTTCCTATGCTCTTCCTTTGAGCACTCATCATGTATTATAGCTGTTGACTTTTTGAATGAGTTGGTTAGTGTTCTCTTTTTCTCTACTTCAAGAGGCTCTAAGAGGGCAAACATATTTTTGTTTTCCTTACCATCACTTTCTCTAATCCTTAGCACATTGCTTGGCCCTGGCAGACACCCAAGAAGTATGTTGGAATGAATGAATATTGAGCAAGGGAATAAATGGATGGATAATACAGTCATGAATGAATGAAGAATGTATCACATTTTTGTGTGGTAAATATTTTGTTTACTTCCCTGGCTACAACTAAGAGTGCCATATCCTGAGATATGACCTGGCAGCCATAGAATCGAAAAGAATACTTTAGATATGCAGAACCTGATCATATATATAATATATGTTACTGTATATATACATATATATATATATATACACACACACATATATAAAACGTGTATCTATTTATATAATATTTATAATATAAATATTAATGAGATATGTGTAATATTGATAGGAGTACTGAACCACGAATTCCATAAAGAAGTCAAGAGCAATGGCATGGAACAAGCATGGGGCTTTTAAGATAAATTGGCTTGTTTTCTTTGGGCAATGGTGGAAAATAAGGCTTGCTGGAGTGGAGCAAGGGAATAAAAAGACTTTAGAGTAAGGAAGAACAATTTAGATGAAATGAATCTATCTCAAACTTTCAACAAACACTGACTTAATGTCTACTAGTTACAAACCATATAATATTAGGTGCTAGGGAAATTGAGGTAATGAGGTGGGAGAGATTTATTGTGAGCTCTTGAAAAGCAAAATATATAAAGTTTGTGTTAGGAAGATTAATCTGAAAGCTTTTGAAAGATGGATCTAAGATAAGAGATTTGTTGAATGAATAAATGAATGAATGAATGGAATGAAATGAAAAATTAGCCATGCTTTTTTGTGAATATTCTGTGCATTCTTATTTAGCTTGGTTCTCTTGACTGTAAAAATTTAACTTTGTATTTCACTAATTCTTTGGTTCTTTTATGTTTTTTTAAAGAGATTTCTAAAATACAGTTTTCAAGATTCAGAAACAACAAAATGACATGCTGAACAAATAGGTGAGTTTAGAACAAAAAAAAGGAGATGGTAAATATATAATAGTGAACTTCATTAACAAGATACACCATTAAATGCAAACATATTCTTATGTGGTAGATGGTAGTTTTATTCTGTGTGCCTGACATGCTATCATCTCCTGATGGTAATTTTTCAAACACACCATGCAGCCAGGGGTCATCACCTTATCCACATATACCTCTGTCACTGAGAAGTTCAGAGGTAGAAGATGAAGGGGGCCAAGTTGGTCACTGTTCACCTTAGCTTGAAAAGAGCATCTCTAGGAAAACTCCAAATTTAGCTATGTTGAAAGTGTTCCACCACACAAGAGCAGAAAAACACAATCTCATTAAAACAAGCTCAGAAAACAATTCCAAGATATCTGATTAAAAGCAAACTAAACAACTGAAGCACAAATAAGTGACCTTCTCTTCTGCTTTTCCAGCTCTGTTTATTCAAGATCTGTTTTGGACATTAAGCTTTTTCATAGCTATAATAACTTTTGTGGTTATTCACCCATCGCATCTATTATTTTTCCCCTTTATTTTTATTAATTATTTTAAGAGAAACTTGAAAACATCTTGATCAACAAAGGTTTTCACTCAGGTGCTTTTAAAATAACTGTATGTCTCCAATAGCATTTAAAAGTATCTCTACTGTTGTCATTTAAGTTACTGCTTTATTGAAACTTCATTGAATTAGAGAAATCCTTTTCTTCAGTTTAAGAGAAAAGTAAAAAAAGATGGACAGCAGTTAAAAACATTGAATAAATTATTAGCCTTTTAATTTAGTTTTTAAAATTATGAATTGATGCATTTAAATTGATTCTAAATTTTGTGTGTGTGTGTCTGAACACTGTTGTCATGGAGATCAAAACTTTTATTTTCCGTTGTGTATTATTATATTGGGAATGCCAGATTTCTTTAGTTGATGCTTTTGTGGAATAAACAATTTAGTTTCTGTAGAATTCTGTAGCGTTAAGTCCTCTAGACGATGCTTTTGAAAAATAATTTAAAAAAAAACTTTAAAGAAGATGTGTTTTAATGGGTTTGTTAATATTTAGTCTTATTTTAGATGACATTTATAAAATCACTTATAGATATATTTTTTTTACCTGTATATTACAGGGCATATTGAGCAATTATATCTTAGTAATTCTTTGGTTCTCTCATGGTTTTTTAAGTTTCTGTTATCACTGCGTTGGTTGTAGTTAAGCCCAAGTATTTACCAAAGGAGAACTCACTTGGGTGGCAGGGCGTGGAGCTGAGGGAATGTTCTGGAGACCTGTGGACAATGTGCTGGCTAGATTGCCCTTGATGAGGAAGAGTGCCTTCTGTGGAAACTTTCCTCAGACTTGCTCTACAGGGCTCTCGTTGCATTGCATTTCTACATACTCTCTATATTTTTTTCTTCTTTAAAAACATAATCTGTTTACTTTTTAAGGCACCTAGGTTTTATTACTGTATGATCACACAGTGTGTCTTGGGCAACTTCTGCTTTTTGTAAGTAACTCTGATTTTCTTTGAGGGCTTGCATATAATGCATTTTTCCAAATGGCCAGGAGACAATGAGAGTTTCAAACGTTTTTCTAGTCACTAGCGTATTAGAAAAAAAAAAAAAGAGCTAGTGGAGATCATATTAAAAAGGAATCACCAAATACTACTTATGAATATTGTAGAAGAAAACCAGGAGTGCAACTATATGGCATAGATGAAGCAGAGGAGGAGAAACATGTCTACCTTGTGAGAGCACCTACTGTGCCGATGAGAAGAAAAGCTGCTCAGATAGGGGGCATCTTGTGAAGAAAGAGCCATCGACATCCACAAAGACTTAGGGAAACCACTTATATATTTATGGTGGCAAGCTCATTAGGTACATATTTGTATGATGAAATCAAGATCTCGAAAGGTCTTCAAAGATTAGAGAGATGCGCCCCTTATGATGCAATTTAGTAGTGATACATCAAAACTCGTGTAATTTGTTCTCCAAAAATTGATCATCTCATACGGTATAGGAACCAGTATTTATAATCCTGAGGGGCGCAGTGAACAGGAAGTTCATTAGGTGTCAGTCTGTGGTAGGATCACAAAAGAGCTGATGGAATCTTTGATGATTTTTATAGACGTGTTTTCTCAAACAGTGGTCTATGTGGCACTTGAGTCCAAATCATCAAGGGTGTTGAACAATGCACATCCAAGGGGCTCTATCCAGATTAAAGGAATTAATCACAGTCTGCCTATGTATTTGAGTACAGAAATGTGCATTTTTACCAAAATCCTTAATGCACCCCCAAAATTTGCAAACTACTGATCTAAAATAAGAAAGGTGATAGCCCTGATTTATCTTCTGTTTGCTATGTTAAATATGGGAAACATAAACTTCACATGCTATACTTCAGAATGACATGGGAAAGCAGGTTACCTTTTAGAGTAGACGTGTCAGTGGAGGGGCATAACATCATGTCATTTGAGGGACGGCTGGAGTGATGGCAAGTATTTATCATGTATCAGAGCAAGCTGAACAAAGATGCGTTTGTGGTCTTGAAATATCTGAGAGAATATCAGTATGAAGTATATTCATAAATGCATCTCACTTAACTAAAAGATTTGATTAAAATGCATTTTAGTAGATTTAATTGTGCCTTTTCCTCTCGTGACCATCTGTTAGAATTTTGAATACCTAGTCCTATGAAAAATTTATGCCAGTAAGATATATTTGTTATAGCAAGCTTCTCACTCCTGGACTTTTTAATCAGCATCACTGCTATTAGCCTGACCAACCAGCTTGCCTGCAAATCCATCTGATCCATGTCACACTCCTGCAGCTGTGAGTGGGGAGCAGCTGCTGTTCTTATTTCATTCTCCTTCTGTCTGTCATGACATCCAGGTACTAATAACTGGGGATAGGCATTTAACCAAAAGCAGTTGTTATGATAGCTTGAGCTTAAATTTCAACTCATTTTCCACAAAATGAAGTTAAAATTGAGTGTCAGTTTCAATAGTGACACATAGATTAAATATTTGGAGTTGGTAATTTTTTTTATTAAAGATTTTATTTATTTGAGAGAGAGCACGCATGGGGGGAGAGGGGCAAAAGGAGAGGGAGAGAGAAAGGGAGAAAATCTCAAGCAGACTCCCTTCTGCATGCAGAGTCAGATGCAGGGCTTGATCTCATGACTCTGAGATCTCATGACTCTGAGATCTCACGACCCTGAGATCGTGACCCAGAGATCATGACCTGAATGAGCTGAAACCAAGAGTTGAACACTTAATGGACTGAGCCACCCAGGTGCCCCTGGACTTGGTAATTTTTAATTGTGGTTGTTTTTTAAGTGGCTCATCTGGAATACTGAGGCCTTTGTATATACACAATCATTTGTGGGACAATTAGGTTTTTAGTATTGTAACCAGGTTCTATGATGGCCCCTGAGGATTCCAATACCAGGGACACACATTCTGTATACAGTTAACAGAGCAACAAGGGGGTGGGAGGGGTGTTAGAGATGCCTCCCCTGACCCCAGGCAAAAATCTATATAAAACTTTCGATTCCTCAAAAATTTAACTAATAGCCTACTGTTGACCAGAAACCTTACCTATAACATAAACAGTCGATTAATACATATTTTTGTTACATTATTATATATTATAATAAAGTAAGCTAGAGAAAACAAACTGTTATTAAGGGAATTATAAGGAGGAGGATATACATTTACAGTACTATATGTATATTTATTGAAAAAAGTAGTGTATAGACCAGCTGGCCAGGGCAGGGGCTGCTGGGGCTAGGACAACAGCAGCATTGGTGGTGGGGGTCTGGCCCTGGGATAGCCCTGTTCTGCATCCTGGTGGCCTTGGTTCAGCAGGTGGTTTCTGGGCAGCTCAGGAGTGGGGAGGGCCTGCTGGAGGTGCAGTATAGCTTCCTTCAACTACCTGGAGGTGAACAACTGGCCTGTGGCCATTCACAGTTTTGGCTACGTGTGAGTGCATTGGCCTTGAGGAAGCCATGGGGCCAGGACACCAGCATGGGGAGCGGTCCAAGCCTGGCCTGGGAGGGGCCCAAGGCTATGGCTATCCTTGGAACCTGGTGCACAGAGGAGTGGTGGGGGCTGGCAGGATTAAGGATGGGCACATGGGGTTCCGTAATGGTGCTTTTCCTCTGGGCACCTTTTAACACTTCAGCCAGCTTCCTGCCCCTGCCCCCAGCTTGACCTGACCATCCCATTGCACAGGGGGTGCCCGTAAGCCTGCCTTTCAGGGCCTCCAGAGGCTGCTGACAGCCTCGGTGGGCCTCCCCAATACTCAGAGGGCAGCAGGCATGACCTCTGAACTCATAGCCTTGGATTTGGACCATGGAGACTGGGGTGGGAGTTGTCAGTAAATGCTTTTTGGCCTTTTCTATCAACTCTTAAAAAAAGAAAGCTTGTAAGAGGACCCACACAGTTCAAACCCACGTTGTTCAAGGGTCAATTGTAATCACTTCACCTTGAGTATGAGTGGGACTTTTGAATATGATGGGATAGCAATCCCTTGATTAGGTTACATTTTATGACAAAGTAGAAGGAAAATTTCAGATATAATTCAGGTCCTAATTAGATTACTTTGAATTCAAAGGAAGATTATCCTGAGTGGACCTGACCTAATCAGATGAGCTCTCGAAGAGCATCTAGAGGTCGGAGGAATTCTTGTGCTAGCCTTGGAGAAGCAAGTAGCCATGTTGTGAGAGGATCACTTGCCAGGAACTTTGGGGGCCTCCATTGGCTGAAAGCAGCCCTTGGCTGCAAGAAAGCATAGCTGGGCCAATGCCTGGATTGCAGTCTGTGAGACCCTGAGCAGAGGACCAATCTATGCCAACTCCTGGCCTGCAGAAACTGTAATAATAAGTGCATTTTCTTTTAAGTCCCTGAGTCTGTGGAAATTTGTTATGCAGCAATAGAAACCAAATACATCAAGATTAAAGAATATTATCACCAACCAATAACACATTATTTGAACACTGGATGTTTTTTCTCAAAATACATGCAACTTCTATTTATGTAGTCTGTAATTATTGATTTAAAAGAGGATCAGGTGATAACAGATGAAAAGTTTGAATGATCATAGTTTTTTTTTTTTTCTTTCTACTTTTCCTCCAAATCATCATCCAGTTTGGACCTTGCCCACTTTCAATTCTCACATTGGTTTTCTTGTTGATAATTTTGTTAACACTTGATAAGTATGTCTCTTTGGATACCAAAAGTAAACTATTTAAGAAGATTGGGAGACATACTTTTTAACTGAGGATAAAAAAGGAAAATAGAATGATGGTTTATATTTTCTCCCTAATTTGTGGACATTTATTAATTTAATGGTCTGCATCTTCTGTGGCTTATTAAATTGTTGGGCATCTAGCTGGAAAGTAAACTGTTATATCATAAATACCTTTTCTAATTGCAAGCCCATCAGCTTTGTTTATTAATTCGTTCACCAACTTTGATTCACTATCATCCTGTGCCAAATAGAATGCTGGATATGAGAATAGAAGATGAGCAAGAGTCCGAATCTATGGGACGTTTTAGTATAGCGTTGGGGAGAGAAACATAAAGAAATAATGTGACAAAGTATTTTAGCTATGGGGTTTGCATATATTTTCCTTATGCTTCATTTGGATTTTCTGAGCTTCTGATGGAAGATCTAGTTAACTCTTTCATTAAAATTAATTGCTCCTTCCTTATGTCTCCATCTGTAAGAAAAGAATTAAACAGTGGAATCTGATGACATAGTGCTTTCATTGTGATGTTGAGTGAAAAACGGTATTTTAAACTTGTATATTCAGTATGATCCCAATTTTATACTTCTATACTCACTCCACATATGTGAATATAACACATAAAAATGAAGTTGGAAGTAAGTTACTCATGAGGTGAATGCATTTTATCCCTGATGAGATTGTGGGTAACTAAAAAAGATATATTTTCCTATATAATAAGCATTTATTGCTTTTATAAGAAGAAAAATAAACATTTTTTTCAAAAGTGAGTGAATTTAAAGTGAGGAAATGAGACCATGATACTTACATATTTTTAAAAATTTATTGAGAGAGTGTGCGTGCTCGAGAACATGAAAGAGGGGTGGAGAGGTGGGTGGAGGGCAGAGGGAGAGAAAATCTCAAGCCAAGTCCACGATCTCGCAAGCCTGAGATCATGACCAAGAGTCGGACGCTTTAACCAACTGAGCCACTACATACATGTACATATATGTTAATCTTACACACATGTGTATTACATACAACTTACACACATATGTATGTATACATACATGTATATATATTCATACATGTATATATATATTTGATGCAACTTGATTGTGAAGGAACAGAGAGAGAAATAGTGGGAGGTGGAGGGAGGTGCTGACTGGAGAAACTATGGAAAGGGAGGCTTAAATATCAGTATAATTTGGGCAGAATGAAGAAATTGCAGGCAGGGAGAGACTGAAATGCAAGGGAGAAAATAAAGAGCCCAGCAAGATTTTCTCAGAAGCAGGAATGACTCAGATTTGAAGAACAGGTGACATGATTAGCCTTGGGAAGGACAGAGAAGACCTCCTTTGAGACTGTAGGAGAGGACATGAGAGTTGATGTAGCCATAAAAACACAGAGATGAGAAGGTAGGAGGTTCAAGGGGTCCTTACATGTGGCCTAAATTCTTGCTTTGGATTAGGAAACTGGGTCATCAGCTAAAATAGAGAAGAACAGGACGGGGGTTGTCTTGGGGAGGTGAAGGCTGGGAAAGTCTAAACAAAGTACATAACAGGAAAGGGGTTTAATGTTAGTCTGGTGATCAGATTTGTGTCTGGATGGGATGTCACCCTGAGGTTGGACTACCATGAACTCGTTTTGGGAAATTTACAGGATTACTGATTTCTCTTTTCATATGCAGAGATTATACTGGTCCTGTAAAATGCCTTTGTCACTTTCCAGTGTATACACATCTCCATTATCTTTCTAAAACACAGATTTATTTGAATTATTCCTTTGCCTGACCCAGTCTGCCTGCTCTCATTCCAAGACACACCACTGCCCCTTTCCATACACCCAGTGTGCACTATGCTTCAGTCATTCCAAATCACATGCCTTTCCCTGAACATGAGCGTGAAATTACAAAATTAGGGAAATAGAAATCTGGTATTTCCCAGGATGGTATTTCCCAGGGCATGCTCCAGATCTGGGATAAATATAGTAGGGATATTTTAATGTTTTTAAGAAGTAATAATTAATGTTACTCAGTTCTCACGACAACCCCAGTGAGGGCTGTCTTATTTTAATATCATTAAAAAGATGAAGAGAGTGTTACTTAATTTCTCAAGGTCACACAGTTCTATTGTGAGAGTTGGAACTCAAAACTAGACTAAGGCCAAAGGGTCTTTCTTTTTCTTCTTCTCATTGTCTTAGGGCACACCTGTTGCTCTCTCAATTACTGAAGTAGGGGGAAGAGTGTTTCAAATTGCTTGATGAATTAACCCTGTGGGAGGTCAGAAAAATGCCAGATAACACACAGGGGCAACGAACAACAGTATTAAAATCAGAAAAAAAAAATTTGAAGAAGGGCTGGAATGGAGAAAGGGAGGGATGAAGAAGCAGGGAAGAGAGAAAGGGAGGAAGAGAAATATTTGATGAGCTTGTGAAGATTTTTTTTTTTTTGGCCACTGAATGTGTGTATATTTAGATGTATTTACTTAAAAAAAAAAGTCCAACCAGATACATTCAGTAATTTAAAATAAGGTGATAATTTTTGCTTTCATTTTAAATGCTTCTTATAACTTATTTTAGAATTTTAAAATTTTTGTAGATAGAGGTAAAATGCTCAGTTTTCACAAAAATAATCACATCTTTAAACTTAAGGGCATATATTTTATGTGACAACCTAACATTTACCACCTAGTGTTAAAGATGAACCAGTTTGGAGAGAATTAAAAATTCTTTTGATGTAGAATTAAAAATTCTTTTAAGGGTTTTAGACTGCCAAAAAAAAGTGAGCCTTTATTATTTTTTCTGAATATTTCTGAAATATTTTGATCCAAAACAAATATGTGTGAATGCTACATGGGGAATTTCAGGAGTTAAAAATTCAACAAAAATACTTTTTATGTACTTAAAATGTATCAGGTACTGTGTGTGATGCTAAAAGTTCCAAGACGTAATGATTGCTGAACTCAAGGAACATATTTTTGAGACAGAGAAATGAATAAAAGCATAACATGATACGAGCTTATTCCTCTTGTGAATGTGGGGTGTGCAGAGAAAGGGGTATACTGGACGGCAGCCAGGGTCGAAGCCCTGGGATTGGCACTCAGGAAACATACTGGCAAGGCAGGAGGGGGGAAGGGCATTGATGGGTCAGGAGAAATGAGTGGTCTGGGAAAGGGTCATCATTTTTGAAGCAACTCATTGCAAAAGAGCCAGGAAAGGAGAATGTACAATAGCAAGATGGAAGATGAGTGAGGAGAGAGGCAGAGCAGGGCCTTATTGGAGGCCCTGGGTGGACCTTATTATCAGTGTTTCTCCATCTAAACTCTACTAGTACTAGAAGTACCGTAAGTCTTAGGGACATTTTGCTTGCTTAACTTTTAGTGGAAAGTTCTTAGTTTTCCAATCAGTGACATGTGACGTGCCATTGTTAGAAAGTGATTTGGGTGTGTTCCAGAGCCATGTTTCCTGGAGATGAATCCCCATCTCTCACTTATTAGCTTGTGACCTCAGGCAAGTTACATAATCTCTCTGAGCCTTGCCTGTAAATTGGGGATCATAACAGAACCTTCCTCGTAAGAGTATGGTGAAGATTATATACATGTACGTACACATGTATACTACTAATTTACATATACACTTACACACACCTACATCCAGGTACATAGATATATACGTGTGAGGTGCTAAGCAGAGTCGCTGGCACCAAGTAAGCACGGAGGAAATGTTAGATATTACGATTTAGTTTACCTGGAACACTCACATGGTATAGTACTAAAGGCACGTGAAAATAACAAAAACCTTAGCTGAAATTTTACCAGACTTTTGGCTACCTATGATCAAGAAGAAAAGGAGGGATCTAGTAGCATAATATTTGAAGTTCAGCAAACAGTCTCCACCATAAAGTGGCTTTATTTTATTTTATTTTTTTTTTGCTTGTGTGAAGTTTACTGATGGCCATTTCCATAGAGCCAGTAAAAAGCATTGACTGGAATCAGACAGGTATGATTTTGAACTGTAGATTTTCTTTTTTCCCCCATCTATTAGCTGTTTGACCTTGGCCTTCAACTCTCTATTTTTTAAATCTGTGAAATAGGGATTCTTTCCTTACAAGATTGTCAAGGGGATTAGATGTTGATAACAGGAGTAAGTGACTAGTAGTGCACCCCGGTCAAGGAAAGTCCTCGATGAATGGTAACTGTTACTAAAGGAAGATATTACAGGAGATATGGCACCATTTCCAAATCAAAATCCTGCCTCATTGTTAGGGGCAAAATCCTTTAAAAGCAATCTCCTTCTGGGGCACTGTGTGGCTCAGTCAGTTAAGCGGCTGCCTTCGGCTCAGGTCACGATCCCAGTGTCTTGGGATCGAGCCCCACGTTGGGCTCTCTGCTCAGCAGAGAGCCTGCTTCTCCCTCTCCTTCTGCCTGCCGCTCTGCCTAATTGTCCTCTCTATCTCTCTGTCAAATAAATAAATAAAATGTTAAAAAAAATTTAAAAAAAGCAATCAAGCACAACCATTGAAGTATAGCTTGAGTCTGAGTTACAAAGTGATCTATTGTGATCCGAGGGAGGGATATAAACCCCCAGGTAATGATGGCCGGGTAAGTTCTGCTGGTATTTTCAATCTCTGTCATCAAAGTTAGTTCCCTTTACAGAGAGAAAAGTTTCTTATTGTCCCCAAAGCTGTTGATATTGAATTTACCTCAGCATGCTACAGAATGGCTGTTTATCCATTTTGACTTTGCTGTTTTAAAAATCCTTTATCCTTTTAATTTATTTTTTAGGTTTCCATGTTTTGTAAGCAACACCAAGCCTCAAAACTATTTTAAAAAATATTTCAATTCCTAACAAGTATTATTTTATGAAGTGGAATATAAAAGACTTTCATTAAATATATGGAAAAGTAAATCCTTTCCTTATAGTGCATGATATTTTAACAACTTTGAAAATTCACCTGAGTGGTCTGATGTTTGTGGTCATCTGGATATTAACTAACAGGAATATAAATTAGTTCCATACGTTATCAGGAACAAATAATTTAGGAGCATCTACCATAAATAAGGCACCGTATTAGATGCTTAGGATCAAAATATGGGAAGAGATCACCTCAGCTCAGTTTACTGAGATAAATAGGCTTCATTACAAATAACTTGTTGAATTTAACAGAATCAGACCTTGAGTATTCAGAAGGCAATTCAGGCCTTTTGTAAAAGAAAATCACCCTTTTATATTAATAGTAATAATCATTAACATTGTTGAATACATTCTATGTACTGTCCTAAATATTTATGCGTAGAATTTAAAAAGATACGGGGCGCCTGGGTGGCTCAGTCGTTAAGCGTCTGCCTTTGGTTCGGGGTGTGATCCCAGAGTCCTGGGATCGAGCCCCGCCTCGGGCTCCCTGCTCTCTGCTGGGAGCCTGCTTCTTCTTCTCCCACTCCCCCTGCTTGTGTTCCCTCTCTTGCTGGCTATGTCTCACTCTGTCAAATAAATAAATAAAATCTTTAAAAAAAAAAGAATTTAAAAAGATAGGTAGTTTTTCTTACCTTAGTCTTTGGTTGCAGGTAGTAGAAATACAAATTTAGCCTCTATTCACCCCTCTGTTAATTTGCCCAGAGAGTGCAGAGGAAGCCTGAGTTAGCTACTTGTTGACCAGGGGGTCAGTTCCTCAGGACTCCTCCCTCTCTCCTCTCAGCTCTCCTCTTTGTTGTATGTATGTATGTGTGTGTGTGTGTGTGTGTGTGTATTTATTTGAAATACAGTTGACCTACGATGTTATATTAGTTTCAGGGGTGCAGCATAGTGATTCAGCAGTTCTACACATCATCCTATGTTCCCCACAGTAAGTGTGGTTGCCATCTGTCACCATATAATGTTATTGCAACTTTATCGACTATATTCCCCACCTACGCTATGCTCTGGATCCCCATGACTTGTTTATTTTATACCTAGAAGCTTGTACCTCGTAAACCCCGTCACCTTATTTCACTCACCCAACACCTGCCCCCTCTGGCAACCACCATTTTGTTCTTTATGTTTATGATCCTGTTTCTGTTTTTGTTTTGTTTTGTTTTTTAGATTCCACATATAAGTGAAAATCATATGGTATTTGTCTTTCTCTGACATAACTTAGCATAATACCTTCTGGCTCCGTCCATGTCACAAAGGTTCACTTTTTATGGCTGAGTAATATAATATATATAACATATATATTATATATATGTACACATACACGCACATACACACACATATACATACCACATCTTCCTTATCCATCTATTGATGGACACCGGTTGCTTCCATATCTTGGTCATTTTAAATAATGCTGCAATAAACATGGGGTGCATGCATCTTTTTGAATTAGTGGGTTTTTCTTTTTTTCTTTTAAAGATTTTTGAGAGAGAGAGAGAGAGAGAGCACCAGTGTGGTGAGGGGCGGAGGGAGAAGCAGGCTTTCTGCTGAACACGGAGCCTGATGTGGGGTTCCATCCCAGGACTCTGGGGTCATGACCTGAGCCAAAGGCAGATGCTTAACTGACTGAGCCACCCAGGTGCCCTGTTCTTTGTCATTGCTTTTGTTTTCTTTCGGGTAAATACTCAGTAGTGAAATTACTGGATCATGTAGCATTTCTATTTTTAATTTTTGGGGGAACCTCCATACTGTTTTCTGGAATGGCTACTCCAATTTGCCTTTCTACCAACAGTGTACCCGGGTTCCTTTTTCTCCACATCCACACCAACCATTGTTATTTCTTGTCTTTTTGATTCTAGCCATTCTGATGGATGTAAAGTGATATGTCATTGTGATTTTGACTTTCATATCCCTGATGATTAGTAATGTCGAGCATCTTTTCATGTATCTGTTTTCCATCTGTATGTCTTCTTTGGAAGAATGTTCAAGTGCTCTGCCCATTTTTTAATGGAGTTATTTGGGTTTTTTAAATTTTCTTTTGAGTTTTTTTTTGGTGCTGAGTTGTATAAGTTCTTTATATATTTTGATATTAACCCCTTATCAGACACTTCATTTGCAAGTATTTTCTTCCATTCAGTAGATTGCCTTAGTTTGTTTTTGCTTTTATTTCCCTTACCTCAGAAGACATATTCAAAGAATGTTGCTAAGGCAGATGTCCAAGAGATTACTGCTATGTTTTCTTTAAGCAGTTTTATGATTCCAGAACTTAGATTTAGGTCTTTAATCCATTTTGAGTTTATTTTTGTGTGTGATGTAAGAAAGTAGTCCAGTTTCATTCTTTTGCATGTGGCTGTCCAGTTTTCCCAGCACTACTTATTGAAGAGACTGTCCTTTCCCCCTTGTATATTCTTGCCTCCCTTGTCATGAATTGTGGTCTTTTGAGGATCTCTCCACAAGGCACCTAAGTGGGCCATTAATAGTTACAAGGTTAGATGGTCCCTAGGACTTTGAATCTCAGAAGAAAGGCCTCCTACCTCTAAGGTCGCCATTAATCGTTTCAGGCCCTGCATGGGTTACGTGTCCAACCCTGTTCAACAGGGACCAACATAACTTGGGTAGCTTAGGTCACACTTCCCTGAGTACTGGATAGGCAACATTGCCTGATACGGGTTCCATAGCTGGTAAGTGACAGCTGGGATTGGAATCTGTGCTCCTTCCAAATGATCATTCTTCTACTTGAAGTACCTTTCAATTGAAACTGCTTCCTGGTTTGTTTCTATAATTTTGTGTGAAAAACCATTATCATCAATTTTAAGTAAAAGCAATAAAAAAAGGTCCTATAACATTTTCTTCTGACAAAGAAATTAGCTTTTACATAGAGTGGATTTCATTAATAGATCTAATCTTTAGGGAGAAAAACAGTTTGTATAAAATGTTAGGATATCCTTTGTTATTTAATGTCTCCTGGATTCTAGCATAATTCACAGCCTGTATGGTAACCCGTCCGATTCTCCAGATAGGCCCCTTGTAAAAAAAAGCCACACCAAACCTGTGGCTGTAGTGTGTATGTTTGCACATAGGAGTGTGTGTGCACACGATGTGTGTGTTTTATGTGTGTGTGTGTGGGGGGGTGTGTGTGTGGCAAAGAGAAGAAGGAAAGAATATGATGTTAGATTACCAATGTACTATGATAATTTTGTTGAATGTTTCTTTTTCTCTCTTCCAAACTAATAAAGGGGCACTTCTGGATGTGCTATTTAAAGGAGATGAACTTTTTTTTCTTTTCTAAGGGCACTTTTAAGAGGAGCTCATTTCTTAGATGTTTCTAGTCAAGATGACAACACTGTGAAATACATTTGTGTTATCCTAGGTGTATTTATTGGCAGTATCCTTTAAATGTTGAATCTCAGCTGAATTTTCTTGATCTTCAGGAAGTTCAGGGACCAGATTAAATCCTACAGGTTTTTGTGGTATTGTTGTGCTAAATATCACCTTTCATCTCTTCTGCTTCAGTTCTATAGGGATGTTAGATCAGATTGTTTGAAGCTAGGTTTGAATCTTGGTGTCTGTCTCCTTGACCAGTGGATTATTTCCTAATTAAAAAAAAAAATATGTCACGTGCGTTGGAGAAGGTACTTATTCTGAGTGTCAGTGTGTTGTCATTATTAGTAGGAGAACACATCTTTCAAAGACAGAAAATATGAGCCTCATAACAATGCCTTATAATATGACTCTCAAAGGTGGCTGTTATTTGAGCTGTTATAAAACAGGAAGAAACATCACAGAGCATTAAAGTATAATATCTATAGTCACAGTAGTATACTATTAAATAAAATGACATGAATATTTAAATTAGGATTTGTTTTTATGCTATATTATTTCAGGAAGAAATTGCAAGCTCTGGAAGTTCTTTGTGTCTTAGTGGAAGAAGATTCTGGTTTTTATAGCTCTTTAAAGGAATATCTGCATCAGCAGAAGACTGCCAACAGTCATCATATTTGATTTTATTTAATATTTCTTAAACACACAGCGGTTGTTTTTATGAAAGAGGGAATTGTTGGCATTTACATTACCGATTCTTTGATTTAATTTTTACTCCCAGGGCTGACCTGTCATCTGGGATAAATCTATACTACAGCAAGCTCTGTTGTGAGAAAGTACACAGCCAGATATAACCCGTTTGAATGAAAAAGCTAACAAAATCATAGAAGGGGATCTACCTAAGAGCTTTTAAAACAATCCTTGGGTTTAAGGTAAAGGACTATCTTACCACCAAATACTAGATTGCATGAGATGGGTCTGTGTGCATTCCAGCTTAATTTTCTTTATCATTCTAAGTACTCTCCACACGAATTTAAATTTCAGCCGTGTTAATATGCATTCTTCAGTGTGTCAGGAGAGGAAGATTATGATTTATGAGCTCAATAAACCTATAAGACACAGGTGGGAGCAAGGAAATTACTAAGAGTAAGAATCACTTCACAAGGAAATGCTAAATAATCAAATTATTATTGAAAAGCTTCACACACGTTTTTTTCCCCACAATAATAAGAGAAGAAGTTCAATGCAGTAATTATTGGAATCATTCTATTTAATGTAGTGATAAATCTTGTTTGTCTTATTTTATGTAAGAACTGAGGGCTAATAAAAGCCAAGTCTTACATAATATTTACTCTGTACCAGTAAGTATTCTGAACTCTTTACATATAATTAATTAATTTTCTCACTGACGGCTAGGAGATAGGAACTCCTCTGTCTAGGAGATAGAGGCCCAGTAACCTACTGAGCTTACACAGCGAGTAAGCAGCAGAGACAGGATTTGGGTACCTAAAAAGGCTTTAGAGTCTGGGTCCTTAACCACTAGCCCGAATGGCTGCTACAAGTGAATTATAGAAAATTATATAGGGATGACAAGTCCTAATTTCATTAAAACTCAAAAGGCCAAAATATTCTCAAAATTGGGAATGCTTTTTCAATAGAATAAAATTAATAGAAAAAAAATATAATAGTTTCATCCTTATGCTACTTTTACCACTCCAAGTATGGGCATTTGGGTTCAGTTTGGGTTTCTAAATATGGTTTTTATTAAGATAAATAAATTTATCATCTATTTTATTTTTCTGTGGCAATTTTGTCAAATTTGAAGAACGAAAATAGAACTGCCTATCATAGACTAAAAAATTGATAAGTTTTAGTGTTATAGAAACATTATAATGCCTCTATTGGATGAGAGCAACGTAATGCAGTTGGGATGTAGGTAGGATGCTTGATCAGTATATCTAAGTAGATTCTAGTGTGTAAAAGTTTCAGTAAAATTTTTTAGGCAAAATAAAATTGTCTCAGCTGATCAGAACTCATGAAATCATATGATTCAGTATATCCTATATTATCATAAATTTCACTGCCACATTTATAAAAAAAATCACACAATTTGGAATGTGGGGAGCAATAACTCAAAATTGCGCGGTGATATATCAGGGTATATAGAAAAACGCAATGAGAACATGGCACCTCAGTTTTCCTCAAGGGCAATTTTAAACACTATATTTCCTATTAAATAAACATATTATGCAGCAGAATAAAATTCATTTGAATTTTTAAAAGATTCAGTCTGACTCTTCAAAGAAATCTCAGAGTTGTGGCTGATAAACGGGGACTATGCCACCAGACCCCAAGGTATATTCAATTTATTCTTTTCTACCTTTAGGGATGTTTGAGGGGAGAAAAAAGTCTGAGAAGCCCTGAGTTAATGCAGCTTCCCATAGATACTCTCTTTGTAGATTGGTAGTAAATTTTTGATACTTACTGTGAACCCAAGAGTGGCGGTGCTGGTTATTTTTATATACCTTTTATGTACTAGTCTATGTTCATCAAACAGGATAGATCGATGAATAATCTGGTTAGTGAAGGAAAATAAAGAACAATTAATAGAGAATAAACACAAATTAAAGCTACGTGATATTGTACACAGCATAGGATTGAAAAACATGAGTGTCTAGTAAATTTTTTCATCTTGGCAATTATTGCTTATAGATTTTTATTCTCTGTCTCTAAAGATAACACAATATATTCTAGTATTATCATCTTTTATTTCCGTTTTGTCATGTTGTTCAACTTCATGTTCTGAATTTGAAGAAGTCATAAAGAAGACTTTTTTCTTTTATTTTCTTTTATTATTTTTTAAAGATATTTATTTATTTATTGACAGAGGGAGGGAGAGAGTACAAGCAGGAGGCGTGGCAGGGAGAGGGAGAAGAAGGCTCCCCGCCGAGCAGAGGGCCCCACAGGGGGTTGGATCCCAGGACTCTGGGATCATAACCTGAGCCGAAGGGGGACAGACTGAGCCACCCACACGTCCCCCCCCCCATTTTTAAGGGGACAGTGAAATGGAATGATGACAGGAATGGATTTTATGTGTGGCTGAGCTTGTGTGGAGGGAAGAGAAACGCAAAGTAAACGCTCCGTAAGACACACTGAATAGAAATTTCGGAGCAGTGCAACTCTTGTGCAGGTAAAGGTTACCCTTTCATTCGATCTGCAGTCCGAGCAGAACATTTTGGTGGAGACGCAATTCCTCAGGCTGCTCTTCTGTTTTTGATTGTGGCACCAAAAGACTGGCCAGGGATAGAAATGATTCACCTTCATGTGTCAGTCTTATTAAATTGGAATGTTTTTCCAAACGTTCACTCAAATTATTGTTTATTATGAATAGTTATTATATGCAAGGCACAAGGCTAATTACTGGTTGAATCTAAAAGGGACTTGGACTTGAGTGCAGTTCTTGAATAAAATTCTTTATTTTTATTCTGTGTCCGTCCATAAACCATTAACTCCTACAGGTTTATACTTGGAATTCCTTTTTGTCTTAAATTTACGGCACCAGGCTTTAAGGGGTTATTTCAAGTACTCCGCTGGTATTTGATACAGTGTGTCTTCTGTCTTTATGTCATTCTATAGGATTCAAATGTATCTTTCCATTACATTTTTTGTCCTGGTTGAAATATGTATCTTTTAAAAATCTATTCTGTGGCAGCTTCTCCACTGTAATTATTCCCTTTTTCCAAACCTCCCATTAAAGTCAGGGTCTTCTCAAAGTTATGGTTCCTTACAGATGTGTGAAAGGCACTTTTTTTTTTTTTTTTGTAAAAAGTGTAGAAGAATACTTTTTCTCTTGTTTTTAATACTCTCCTCAATGTTGCCCAGTGTTTTAGTAATCTTACTGGCTGTCTTAGGTGGCTTGGATCTGTTGCCTTTAAGGAATCGTTTACAAGTTATCGATGAGGTTCCTGAGAGCTCAGAGCTCAGTTTCCGCGAAGTATAGTGTAGAGTATTTTTCTAGGTTGCACTGCTTCATGCCAATTTCCTGCCTATGTTATGGAGAGTGTTTCCTGAAATGTATTTCCCTCTGTGTATTTGACCATCAGGAAGAGCTGTGGCATCTGCAAATTTGAGGTTTCACTTAAAAATTCTCTTAGCTCATACAGGGGATAATTCATTTTATCTTGAGTGGTTCTTTTTATCCCTTCCCTGTTTCCTCTCTCTAATCCATTTTATTGCTTTTTAAGTTAAATTTTAAATTTTAAAAATTACCATACATTCCTTTTTTTCTGATTACAGAATATTACATACCCATAATGAAATTTGGAAAATTCATAAAGGCAGAAATAAGTTATCTCACTAGTCAAGAACAATGCCTGCAAGTATTTAGCATATGTTATCTTTTTATTTGCAAATATACATTTTTACTTATTTGTGATCATCCTTTACCTACCATTTTAAGTATGTATTTCTTTCTTTATGGCTCTCAATCTCTCATCTATATTCTTTTATTATCTGAATGCGACTTTTATTCCAATATTATCAAGTGTTCTTAACAAAATTACCAGGTGAATTAAAAAAAAATCTTTGTAATGCTTAATTTATGAACAGATCCCCTTCCAAAACTTGTGGTTTTTCTGATTGTTACACAATTGTCAGTAGGTTTCAGCCAGACCATGCTTTGGATAGTTTCATCTTGGTTAAGTTACTTAATTATATTTGTAAGGAATTCAATTTATTCCAAACTTTAAAAATGCTTACTTATTTAAAAGAAATCCATGCTGATTGTCAAAGCAGTGTTTCCTAATAGTTACAGTTATTCATGTGTGTTGGTTTTAATTTTTCAGCAGCCGATCTGTAGCACATTTTTGCATGACTTCTAAATGATACTGTTAAAGTGTCTAGGCTTCTTAAAGCAAAATTCTTAAGACTATCATTTTTATGTTAATATATTTTTATACATTTATTTTGAAAACAGAAAAATAATAGGTTCCTGGGTGCCCATGATGTTTATTATTATGAAGTAAAATATTATGTGTACAGTTGAAGCCCATTGTGTTCTCCACAATCACATCCTTCCTCCTTCCCATAGAGGACACCAGTTTTAATTCATCATATGTGGTCATGAATTATTTCAAATAATTGTTATGGTAGTTGTGTTTATTCTGCACCTTCACCCCTGCCATCATCTTTATACTAGATTTTATAACCTGGAAATATTGATGTGCTTTAAGTTTTATCATCACCTGCCTGTTGCCCCAGCAAGTTCTAGGATGTATTGTATTCATCCATTCATTCATCTTTGCTTGTTTTTTTACATTATTTTTTAAAATTTGAACATAGCATAGTTGACACATGTTGCATTCATTTTAGGTGTACAACATAGTGATTCAACAACTAGATATATTTTTACTATGATCACTCTAAGTGTAAGAGATTATATGTATTTTCATTCAGTTTAATTATATTTAAAGAATACTAGTTAAAATATGAAGTAATACTGAAAAGTAATACAAAAAGTTGTAATTCCTCTGTCCTTCCTTTACTCTAATGGGCGTAACTGATCTATCTTAGCTGGTTCTTCTAGCATTTATCTCCAGATTTTTAAATAACATAACAGCTGTGTCTTGATTTTTAAATTTTAGATATGCTATTTTCTTTCCTATTATGGACTACAAAGATTGAGCTCTCTCATGCAGTCCACGTACACACTTCTTCCTGTATCTGTCAACATATATTTATATTTTAAAGTGTTTAATGTTAATGTCATTAAAACAATATGAGTATTACTCATAACTGATCTCTGTGATGCCCTATGCTTATGTTTTCTTTCTTGTACATTTTTCCCCTAGCATGAACAATTTCCTTGTTTTTTTTTTTAATTCTTAGTTTGCTATATACATATCTCTAATTCTAAACCATGATCTTTGACAGGATTATAAAATTCCTCTCAATATACTAAATCACACTTGGGAACATATTAGTTGATGTTTTTTCTTTCTTTTCTTTTCTCTTTCTTTCTTTCTTTCTTTTTTTTTTAAATTCTTTACTCCCACATTTTTGTGGATAACACCCTCTAGTAGCTTCCTTAGAAAAAGTGAATAAAAAGTAAATAGTTTTTATGATTCACATGTCTGAAGATGTCTTAATTATCACCTCTTTTTAAATATCATCTGGTTCTAGAATTGGAGCCTGGAAAGCATTTCCCCTCAGAATTTTGAAGGTATTGCTTCTAGGCTCCCACCTGCCTTCAGCTACCCTGGCATTTTGACTACACTTGAGCATCCAGATTTCCCACTTTAGGCCCTAAGATCCTTTCCTTCTTTGAAAACTGGTAAAACATAGCATTTTCAATGATCCTCCCTTTATCCCTTTGTTTATTTTTTTAAAGATTTTATTTCCTTATTAGGGAGAGAGAGAGAGAGAGCATGCAAGCAGGGGAAGGAGCAGAGGGAGAGGGACAAGGAGACCCCAAGCATGGAGCCTGATGCGGGGCTCAATCCCACCCCCCTGAGATCATGACCTGAGCAGAAATCAAGAGTCTGGGGGCACCTGGGTGGCACAGCGGTTAAGCGTCTGCCTTTGACTCAGGGCGTGATCCCAGCGTTATGGGATCGAGCCCCACATCAGGCTTCTCTGCTATGAGCCTGCTTCTTCCTCTCACTCCCCCTGCTTGTGTTCCCTCTTTCACTGGCTGTCTCTATCTCTGTCGAATAAATAAATAAAATCTTAAAAAAAAAAAAAAGAAATCAAGAGTCTGGAGGCTTAACCAACTGAGCCACCCAGGTGCCCCCTCCCTTTATCACTTTAATTAATTCTTGATCTCCTTAAATAAGTTCCAGTATTTCTTCTCTTTTTCTTAAAATCTCCAAATACAATATTTTACTAATGAAGTTATTGGGTACACTTTTTTGTTGTCTTTTTTCCCATCCTCTATTTGTGATTGCATTTTTTTCCTTGGTAAGCTCTTACAATCTCATATTGATTCATAGTCTTTTGCAATTTGATGATGATATGCCTTGTGCTATAAAATTTTTCACTCTAGAAACTTATACCTTTTACTCATGGATTTTAATTTTTATTAGTAATTTATTTAACAATGTGTTATCAGTTGCTGGGTCTTGTCTTAGTTGAATATTGGACTGATCCTCTAAATTTTTATCTTTAATAATTTGATTTCCTTTTTTCTTTTTATTCTATTTTTTCTACCTAGGAGACTTCCTCACCTTTATCTTACAACAATATTTTTGTTACTCTAGCTTTATTTTCAGTAACTCCTCTGTGCTTTGAATACCCTTTTAAACGTTGGTATGTTATCCTGTTCTTCTTTCATGCATGTCACATATTGTCCTAGTTCTCTGATGGTAGGGAAGAGTTATTAAAGTTTTTACCTTATCTTTGCCTTTGTTTCCTCTGAGCTCCATTCCATGTTTCTGATTTGTCTTTCATGGTAGTGGTAAAATGTCTGGGGGAACTTGGCTGTCCAATTATATTTATCTGAGACACTAAAATTGTTAGATCAGTGGGTGTCAGAAAATCTTGTTAACTCACTCGAGTATGATCAAGTTGTCATTTAAATGGGAGACTTCCAAACAGCACATCTGTAGCCTATTTATATGGATGTGCATTTTCTAATCTCTTATCCGCTAGCGTTCCTATTTGGAATAGAGTAAGGTAAAGAGTTAGAATGACCATAATCATACTATTCAGTGTGTAGGTGTTTGCTTTTCTGTTTTCAGTATGGAACCCTACTTTCGCCCCTATCTTTCACTGCATGGGGAATGGAGACTCTCTGGTTCAGTTTCTCCTAATAATGAATCCCCTATCTCCTGCCAGGTCAGCAGTGGGGTAGCAGCTGGATTTTATGAGGTTGGTGAGGGCATCTGGTGACCTATCTCATGGTTACAGACAGATTTTGTAGTTTCAGTTCTTACTCTTGCTTTATAAATTATTCGATGTCTCAAATTTCAGAGACTTTCTGGGGCTCAGCAGCTCAAACAGTTCTTTTTGCTATGGTTTCCTCCTCCCCCTTATAAATACATCCTTGCTCCAGCTTTCTCTACTCTGGGCCAGTACGACTCCCTCCATCTACTGTCTTTCCATCCTCTTTGAATTAGTTGACATTTCTTTTCTGTTGTCATCTTCTGTCTAGCTATCCATTGACTACCTATTTTTTATTACTTTACTCTTACATTAAAAGGTTTCATAAGTAGGTAGGATTTAAATGTGTGTGTTTGTAGCCACCTTTATCAAAGTTCTAGGTATTCACGCTTTAATGTGAAGCACAAACAGAATATTACTTCCATGCCATTACTTTTGAAAGGTTGTGAATCTGAGCCCTAGGTTTTCAATCAAATTACATACAAATAATGTTAAACTGTTTAATTCCATGTGCATTACATTAATGCAGAGAAGTATGTGGTGACTTCAAATATTTTTTCAGTGGCAAGGCTATTGTGAGGAGGGTGCTTATGAGTTATTCTTCATCTCCATAGAGTTAAAGACAATGAAAATTGGTCTAAGTACATTAAGAGTTTTGTCGCAAGTTGAGTTGTATTTTTCAAATTATCAAACAATGAAGTGAAATTTCCCCTTAACATGTGTTTATAAAGACAAAGTCTTGAGTGATTTAGTCCAAGCCTTCAAATTTATGTGATATTGACCTCTGGGTCCTAAAGAAGCCTATAAATCCAAATCATACCCAGAATAACTTCTAAAACATTATGTCTTTATTTAACTGATGACAGAGGTAAAATCCAATTAAAATTATTTTAAGTTCAGTGGCTCTCTTTCCCTTTACTTGCAAGTGGACTCTTCTGAAATGGCAAAGAAAAAGCTCGTCATCTACCTCTACTGTTAGCGGAAGGGCAACAAATACTTACATTTTTCTTGCTTCTGAATAAAACAAAATAGTGAGAGATTATGTTAATTACTTGTATATCTTCGTTGTCATTAAATTTGTATTACTTTTTTGGGAAAAAGAAAAGCACGTGGTTGTGTTGGGGGGAAGATTACTGACCTGAGAAATAGGTGGTCTTTTTCAAGTACAGTTCTTTCACAAACTGGGGTTTTTAGTTTCTGGAGTATGATCACAGATTAGTGTAGGACTAGATAATTTTGAAAGCCCCCTTCTTCCTATTCTCCCTCTTTCTGTGTTGTTGCCTTTCTTCCCTTCTTGATACTAAGATACAATTGCTGCTTTCAATTGGCTCATGTTCTAGGAGTGACAATGTCATGCACATTGTTGACAAACATACAAGTAATGTCATATGGTCATATTGCTACTACTGTAAAAAGGGTGTAGAAAACATTGAGGTAATGTGGACTATTTTAAAAACAATTTTATTTCTTACCTAGTAGGCACTTACCACTTCAAATCATGGAAATGTAATTGAAATAGTATCTCATGTGACTGAGATCCTTCACATCTGGTTATCTTTAGACCCTGAGTTGTGTAAAATTCACTGAGTATTTTCCACTGAGTGCTTTGTTTACTGTTATAAAATCTTAAAATATTACATCAAAGGAAAACTTTCATCAAAGGAACCTCAGCAAAACCTCAAAACAACCAAACATTTCACTCGTCTGTTTAAATCATCCGCAGAGGCAGCACTCTTATCCCAGTTTATAAGCTAACTAGTCTAATCATTGTGGCCCTTTTATGTATGCTTTTCCCATGGCCCCAGTTCTGTAAATCACTAAAGAACACTGGCAAAGAGAGAGGTTAGAAACAGGCATGCCATGGCATTTTAGCTGACAAAACATTTATTGAAATGCTATCTGTGTGAAGCACTGGGAAATTCATCATCTGATTAGTCTGAATTACAATCCATGAAGAATGTAACCCACCTGGGGACGTACCTTGCACATTCTCCTAGATTAATTTAAACCAACATGCGGATGTTTGATACGCTTCTTGCATGGCATTCCACAAGGTGGTGTTTTTCCTTCTGGGCTTTGAATATACTGATCACCTTTAATAAGCTGTGCCATTCAATGCACTTAAAAAAAATAACCTTTTTCTTTGGAGTAAATAGTGGGAAAGAGCAATCATTAGAGACCAGAGTTTAGAATTGTTGTTGATTGAAAGGGAATCAAGAGAGTCGAAGCCTATGTTTTTAAAATGGGAGCGATGTCTATTATTACTAAAAGAATCTGCAGGTTATATGATACCTGACATGGGAAGGGAATGCTTGATGAGTAGCCAATGACGTTGAACTTGCTGTATTTTCCAACTGACTTGTTTTTCTTACGAAGGCAGCATTTTCGTGAAATTGTGTTTGTTTTTCTTTCTGATAGGTTCTAATTGAGGTTTGAAGGTTCATTACACAGTGCCTGGGAATATGTTGTCAAATATAATTCGCCTCTCCCCTAGTGGATGTTGGCGTAATTTTATAGGACAGGGGACTTTTGGGTGCTCAGCTGTCATCATATTTGGCTCCGCTTTCATTCATCATGGAGAGAATTTCTACCATGTTTTGAATCTCTACTTTCAAATGTCAGTACCTTGAAGCAAAGATGAAAGAATAGGTTTGAAGCTAAGTAGATGAACATTGTTGTTCAAACAACACATTATAGGCTAAATCTTATGTCTCTTTCAATTAGATAACCTTAAGGGTTTCACAGACGTATAACCTGACACCCAAAAAACATGCTACTTCTTCAAAGTCATCTTCATTTAATTTTAATCAGAAAAATAAAAATCAGAAACTCTTACACTTCTCACGTAGCAAGACATTTCTGGTTTTATTTGGGAAATTGAATATGCGTTGGGTAGGTTTGGATTCCTCAGTAAAGAGGTCTACTCAGTGTGAGTACGGTTTTTATTAACAGATTTTGTAAACTGGCTTGGTAGTTTCTAGTTCTTTGGCAAGAACAATCTATCATAATAAACCTGTAACATAAATGTACAGGATACATTCTTGTTTCAAGAGTCTCGAAGAGGAGCCCCCTCATGAACAATTTATATCAGAGGATCATAAAGTGAAGTTCAGCCATAGCACAAGCAAGTGCAGTGAATGGTGTGTCTTTAAGTTCCTTTAAATCATGAAAAAAAAAATACTTTCAAAGATGTATTAATCTTACTCCAAATATATGTATTTTTGTAAACAAAAATTGGAAGGAAGAGTTTCTATTTTTTTTTTTTTTTAGCAGTCCTGAGCTGACCATATATTAGAGAACTAGATAAAAGAGGACAGTGATCTCTGTTCTGAGTGAAGGATTTTGCTGTTAGACCCGTGGGGGCAATGATGGCTGTGCTGGTATCATTTTATTTTTCTCTTGTGCAAGTTTGATAAAACTCTTTAAATATTAATTTGCATTTTGGAAAACACAAAGTCTGTTATATTATGTTGTGTTTAGAAGAAAATTGGCCTGAGGATATGAATTAGATTTGGTAACATGGTCATCAACTGAACTATTCTGTTTATTTAATTATTAAAAATAGGTTACACTGTGAAAGAAAATTGAGATTTGTCAATTTTTATTATACTCCCATCTTGTTTCTTGTATATTTGAATCCATTCACTTTTTTCTTCTATCAGTTCAGACAGGCTATGCACTAAGGGGCTAAGGAAATGAGAGGTAATCTACAGTATATGGGTTTCAGAGTATGAGTGTCTGTATATAAACAAGCAGTTATCAATGGCATTAAATTAATGATAGCATTTAAAAAATGTATTTAGGCAGTTAAAAAATATCTCCTGGTGAGTTATATTTATTTTAAAATGTTTAAAAATGAATCATTGAAATATCTCCCATCCTTATTCTACCTTTAGCTAGCAATATGTGAATCCATCTAAAGTCATTCTTTATTCTGGTTTTCCCTTCAAGTGTAGTTAACAAATTAAAATAATGTACAAAGTCTTATGCTTCCAGTCCTATAGTTCCTCTTTTCTGTTGAAATATAGGTAGCTGTTTAGATGATGAGATATGTAAACCAATCCTTTTTTTTAATGCTTAGAACAATCTGACTAATCTAAAATACTTTTTAGTAGTATTGATTGTCAATAAGGAACATTGAGATCCACAAATAAACTTATAATGAATAGAAAATTCATATTAGTAAATTTTTGATATTAAATAATAGAGGTCAGACCCAGATTAAAAAAAAAAAAAGACTTTTCAATTAGTGGACTTCACATTGGATACTACCTGGTATCTGAAATTCAAATGTTTTTTGTTTTTTGTTTTTTTGTTTGTTTGTTTGTTTTTTAAGATTTTATTTATTTATTTGACAGAGAGAGAGACAGCCAGTGAGAGAGGGAACACAAACAGGGGGAGTGGGAGAGGAAGAAGCAGGCTCCCAGTGGAGGAGCCTGATGCGGGGCTCTATCCCAGAACACCGGGATCATGCCCTGAGCCAAAGGCAGACGCTTAAGGACTGAGCCACTCAGGCACCCCTGAAATTCAAATGTTTTGATTTGCTTTTTGACTAAGCAGTGGTCTAAGTAATTGGCCACAGATTTAAAAATGTGACTGTCTTTATATTCTATGTTAGTAGAAGTTCAGAGGTTAGATACTTGTTTAAGATCAATTGAATATCCGAGTTAAATGTTTTTTGGAAAATGCACGTTTTCTTTGTAATTTTTACCTTGTTATGGACTTCTTCAGGTCTCTGTTCTTGGTTAACACAGAGACCCTTCAACTGAAAAAAATAAGCTGAAACAATACATCAGGACAAAGGCTGGAAACAAAAGAAAAATAATTTGAACTCAAGGGATTTTTCCTTAGTAAGTCTTAGAGATTGTGCCAGCTCTTTTTAAGAAAAGAATTGTATATAAAGGCCACATTTAGCTGAATAGATTGAAAAAATCCTTATTATTTTGATTAATGATTCAATTGTTATATCTGTGCTAAATATTCATAAAAAAAAGTATTCATTCACATTTTAAAATGAGGTAAATTAAGGGAAAATAGGTCAATGTTCTGAGAAATGAGCTTTTCTTTATCAAATGGTTAATTCTCTATTCTTTAAAAAGAGCAAAGATCAGCCCAGCATATAAGGTACCTGTGATAATGAAAGTATAGTAATGAAAGTACTATACACAGGAAAACTGCCTTTTTGTTTTGAATCTAGAATTAATTAGATTTCATTGTAGATGTATTGCATAAAACACATTTCAGGGGCAAAAATATTTCTCACCACATACCTAGTAAAGGTCCAAATTTCCATGACTAACTCAAGTGTAGGTGAAGAAATGTGTTCAGGCTTCACACAGATTGTTAGAGAAGCGTAGGTAACAAGATTGTTGTGAATACAGACTAAAAACGTGCCCAGGACATTCATTCTCAATCTATTTTTGCTGCTACAGGCTTTTAGGCCAAGGCCGTGCACCGAGACACAAAGCAGCCTCAGGGAAGCTTAGTTACCATCTCTGCCCAATGGGGTTTGTCTGACTGCCTGCTAGTTAACACTTGACTAAGCTCTCTACCATTCCCAAAGACTTACAAAATCAAACACTGCTAAAAAGAGAATATTAACTAAATCAATTGTAAAAGAAAAAGAAAATTTTTTTAAAGGTACAAAAGAAAAACATAAGGAGTCAGTATCATTTATTTCATTAAATATTCATCGAGTAACAGGCAACTATTGGATTGACCTCAGGTGCTTTGCAGGAGTGCCCCCTTGCTGTAGGTCAGGTTCAGAGACACACTCCTGACCACTTTTCATGCTACTTACTCCTGTCTGAGACTCCACTGAGCAGACCTGAGTGTGTACTGACCAGTAATTGATGAGTATATTTGCCAGACATTTTAAAATTATCCCTGCTCAAGACTGGAGGGGGGGATCCCTGTCAATCAGGAGCACAAGGTTTGCCTGGGCTCCCAGGAAGAAGACCCCATTCTCTTCCCAGGCAAGCACAGATTTTACTGCTCGGTGGTGATGCACATTTTAGTCTGAGCTTTGCACCTCAGGTTATTTCTAAGTTACTCAATCTCCAAAGACATAACATTCCTAGCCTCAGGTTCATCGTTGCTCAAGGACAAGATCCCATACCTTGTGCAAAATTGGTCCTAAACCATGAGAACCAATTTTGCTCCCTAAGAATTTGCATTAAAGATATCATTCATTCTAGTGTCATTCTAAAGCTGAAATGGGTTTATTCAATCAAACCAAAAGAACTCAATATGAGACAGTTATTAAGGAAAGCCCTATCCTTCCTTGTGGGAACGGCTGCTGTGCTGGCAGATCTTTCTAACGACTGAAATGAAGTCGTAGCAACATGGACGTCCTCAATGGGATTGTCTGTTCTGGGCAACAAGGGCTTAGTAAATATATTAGTGTCAAAAGCATATTCATGTCATTCTTTCATTCACTCATTCATTTAACAAGTATTTTTGAGCTGCTTTTATCTACCAGTCCCTGTTCTAACTGATAGGGGAAAAAAGGAGTGGACACGTCTCTGTTCTCCTGATGGGGACTGGCAGGGGGGAGCCAATGAAAAGGAAACAAATCAATAAAGTAATTTCATATAGTGATAAGGAATGGGAAGAAAATGAAACAGGTGTCTTGATAGTTCGTGGGGGTGGGAGTCACTTTGGTGGGCAGGGAAGGCCTTGCTGAAAGAGGTAAGATATTACCTGAAGTCCAACTGGAGGACATTCCAGTTATGAGATATCTGAGATGCAGGGGGTTCCAAATGGACAGAGTAATTTAGACGGCCTAAGATGTGAATGAATGTCTCATGTTGGGATAAACTTCTAATGTTGGAGGAACAGAAATAAAGCCATGAAGGCTAATATGAGCCAGGGTAAGGGTTGTATGAGGTAAAATCAGAAGACATGCAAGGGCCATACTGTGTAGGATCTTGTAAGTGGTGGGGCTTTGTTTGAATTTTATTCTAAGTCCAGGGAAAACCGTTAGATGATTTTGAATCTAATACTTTTTAAATACTTCGTTACTCTGCTATTTGGAAAAAACAGATTGTAGGGAGAGTTGGAAGCATACAGTTATTCTAGTGAAAGACTCCAGAGGAGACATGGCCATATTTGGTTTCTATAATTCCCAAATTCTGAAGGAGACCACGAAGCCTTCTTCCTCAGTTGCTCCTATTCATCATGGCCCAGGACGCCTGAGCAGGTACAATTTGGAAACAATTACTGTTAATTCTGGTTACACTTTGGTCAATTGAATAGGATTAATATAACTATAGGGCAGATGACAGAGGGGAAACCATTTTTTTTAAAACTTTCTTAGTCTCTACATGATGGTAATACCACTTGGTAATAATCACATTTATGCAACTTAGCAGAAATTTTGAAATCTTAGATTACCACTGACATTTCAATTTCTAAAGGCAATTCACTTGAATTCCCAGTTCCTTGGTTATGTATTTCAACTGTTATATTACAACTTCCTATACAGTTTTAGACTTGGGTTAAAATTTTCTTTATTTTAAAGCAAATTAGTATTCTATATGCAGAAGCCATAGCAATGTTACTATTTGTATAAAACAAGGAAAATTAAAAATGCTCTACACATGGAAGACATCATATACTTTGGGAATAACTGGTATTCCTGTGAAGATGGGTTCAGATGTAGTGCTGAATGAAGATCAACACCAAATACAGTGATAGCTGATAGTTATTTTGAGGTCTCAACAGAGATAATAAGCATGTGTATGAGAAAATGGAATATGTATAAATATTGGTGGAAATAATTTTTATTTCAGGACTAAATAAATCGAGTGAATTCAAGATTCTGGCTTTTAGAGGGAGAAATATGATATTGTTTTCTTTAAAATGTATAAGTTATAAACTGCAAACCACCAGCATTATTATGATTACAAATTATCAAATTTCATATTAAAATTGAAATAATCTTTTTTTTAATAAAATATTTTATTTATTTATTCGACAGAGATAGAGACAGCCAGCGAGAGAGGGAACACAAGCAGGGGGAGTGGGAGAGGAAGAAGCAGGCTCATAGTGGAGGAGCCTGATGTGGGGCTCGATCCCATAATGCCGGGATCACGTCCTGAGCCAAAGGCAGACGCTTAACCGCTGTGCCACCCAGGCGCCCCTGAAATAATCTTCTGAACCCCATGTCTTACACAAGACTTTTTGTTTTGTTTTGTTTAATAATCAATTCTTGAAAAAATGCACACTTCAGTGACTTTTATTATGCTACAAGGTATTTTTAAAAATTTCTGCTGGGATAAAATGGAGTCTGAGTTCCAGACATAAGGATAGAAATTAAAGTGCATGAGGGTCCTTCAAATATTCTGTCATTTTTAATAGTTCTCTTCTATATTACTTGACCTACCAATGTTAAGAGTCTGTCAGAGTCTTTTCAGCTGCCTTTGATTTTCCTAACACCTTGTGGGCACAGTTAAGAAGATGACTTATTCGGATCTTTGTAACTGAAATTGGATAAGTTTCAAAATTTCAAGTTATATAAAAATTGTTTAAGAATAAATGATATATTTTAAAAATTGCTCTAACAATTTTTTCTCTAAAGTTGATTCCTAAAGGAAAACATATAAACTTGCATTATGGGGTAGAAAATTCAGTTGGGGGGCGCCTGGGTGGCACGGCGGTTAAGCGCCTGCCTTCGGCTCAGGGCGTGATCCCGGCGTTATGGGATCGAGCCCCCCATCAGGCTCCTCCGCTATGAGCCTGCTTCTTCCTCTCCCACTCCCCCTGCTTGTGTTCCCTCTCTCACTGGCTGTCTCTATCTCTGTCGAATAAATAAATAAAATCTTAAAAAAAAAAAAAAAGGAATATTGCTAAAAAAAAAAAAAGAAAATTCAGTTGGAAATCATGTTCTTATCTGTTAATTTGTTTCTCTTGTCAGGATGCTTTTACTTAAAACGTGTTTTATGATTAGTGATAGAATTATCATCACTAAGTTGATCCTTCCCCATTGGTTTGTCTACAGTAACTGTCTTGAATTAAGTTCTAATTTGGAATGACTGTAGCCTACAGCCATGAACAGTGATCACTAAGTGTCTCTAGTGAGAGGTGCTAGCCGCCTTTGGCATGTCTCATGAAGCAAGATTCATTTGTAGTAGGGCTGGTATTTCAGTGGCGTGTGGGAAGGTAAGAATAGGAGCCCAAGCTACTCCTTTCTGATCCTGGCATGTGGTATCCTCTTTTCCTTTTAATTAACTTCAGAGGGCATGTGCGACCATGGGTTTGACAGTCAGGAAGAGCTCATCTCTTTTGCCCTCCTATGCCTGGCATTGAAAAAACACAGTGAAGGCTGAAGGAAAAATGTTGATTTTCTTACAGAGAGGAAGCATTTCAAGCATTTTGTTACCAGTATTTATAATTTAACATAATAGTGGTATTGATAGCTTAAAATTGAATACCTTATCTTAGCATGTATTATTAATATTGTTTAATGTGCTTAGTGTCATCATAGATATAAATGCAGTGGGGTACTTGTCCTCAAGAAAGTGTAGTCTTATGGATAGAGATAAGAAATGAATGTTGTCACAGAAAAAAATATATAATTTAATACTAATATAGAGAATTTAGGCAACTAAGTGATACGAGAATATAGAAGAGAATGAGAATCATTGCCAGGTGAGTAAACACAGAGAACATTCTAGAATAGTGAAACTTGGAGGATGTGTTGGGTTTAAATAGGGAGAGATTAGAAAGAACACAGGCAGGTCTTCCAGGCAGAGTGTCTAGAAGCAGAGCTGGTATCAGAGATGTTAGTGTCAGCGATTTCCTGTGGGGGTGCTCTCGGGAGAAACCTGTGACGCTGAGGAAGCAGCAAAGGGTAGAAGAAGAAATGGACAAAGATGTCAAGAGAGGCTGAGCCTCAGCCTCATACATGGTGTGGTCTGGAGAGAGAACTGCACCACACAGAGGTTTCCTCCTTAAAGAGCGGGGTGTCAGGTCAGTCAGTTACTGCCTCTGGTCTGAGGTGTGGGGGTAGAATGAGTGATATAACTTGTTGCGTGTCCTGGGGCAATGTGGCTCTCCCCCACAGAGGCAGTTCTTGAGACTGGAATGGGGCCATCACAAGCCATCAGCAGCCAGCCCTGGCTGCAGCTGAGAGTTGGGTGCTTCAGCCTAGGAAAGGGGCCTGGGCAGGGCACCAGCAGAATTTCCTACACTGGGGAAATACATGTTAGGTGTGAGAGATGAAACCAGCTTGCTGGGGATATCCATTTGTGCAGAGTTGCATGCCTTCTAGTTGGTAATACCTTATTAACCATTAGATGTTGCTCCTTTATGGTTTGAAGCAATGACATGGCCTTAAAAAACATCACTTTGTAAAAGATCCATATAATTCCTTTCCCTACAGATAGGACAGTTGATTGAGAACACTAGTTTTCGAGTCAGACAGATCTGGCCTCAGACCCTAGCCTTGCCCTTGCTGTATAAATGGCTTAGTATGAGTTCCTGAACCATGCTGAGTCTCGGTTGCATGTGCAAAATGTGAGTCATCATGTATGCCTCATAAATGTTGTAATAAGGGCAGTAATCCATGTAAACCATTCAACACAGTGTGGGGTAAATAGTAAGTGTTCAATGAATGGTGTTTACTACTTACTCCAAATAAGTAAAACTTATTCTTTGAATACAGAGTGTTTGAGGCTATTGTTGATTCTTTTTTGGGAGGTACTGACAAGGATGGGACCAGGGTGAGGCACGTGATATACCTTGGGCACACTTGTGTTTGTAGGATCTGAGAGTGAGTCTGTTCTTAAATTCTGTGTCCCAGAGCACCTGCCCTGCAACATCATTGAAAAGTAGATCTTTATGCTGAACTAGAAAAAAAATGATACTGGAAATGAAGGTTTATAGATATGTTAGAGCATCCATAAAATCCATTACAAAGGAAAATATATTAATAATGAAATGATTTTGGTAATACCTTGAGAATAGCTCTAATCCCAAATGATCTCTGTGTCTGTGCCTCTTGTAATGGCTTTTCAATCTTCTCTGAAAAGTATTGGTATTGTTTTAGTTATGCTGTTGGTATTTGAATTTAGTTTTCATTCCCTTTTATTCTTGAGATGTGAAATTTCATATCCTTTTATTCTTGAGATGTGAAATTTCAACTGCAAGCATTGAAAATACATAGAAAAATAAAAAATGACAAATTAATCAACTTGTTTTTTAATATTAAAGCAGTTACTAAAAATTACCATATTACAATGGAAAAAAGTTTCTGAAGCTGGTAATTCAACAATTACTGCCCTAATAGCTGAAGTCATTTTTATGTGTGGCAGTCCTAAATCAAAGTCATCATAAGGTGCTCCAGACCTCTTAATAATTTGGCTCAGGTGCTAATGAGTTCAGGACATTAGAGCTCATTTGAGAGCAGGGTTCATGATTCCTTTACTTTCAGTACTCCTACCTCTGGCTTTGACTCAAAGACATAGCTGCATTCAAAAAAGGACACTGATAACAGAGTTTGACATTCTTTATAATTTTTCCTCTGCCACTTTCACTTTATAATCCTTGAATCAGAAAGAACAAGGAAGCTATTTTAAAAATAGAAGCTTAATCAGAAACATATTATTTTCTGCCTTTTTCTTTATGTTATTTTCTTCAAAAGGCCTTTAAATACTCTGCTGATAATTAAAATATTGAAACTATAACAGTATTTATGGTATGATTTTTAAATACTTCTTGTAGGTGTGCCTGGGTGGCTCAGTTGGTTAAGTGTCTGACTCTTGATTTTGGCTCAGATCATGATCTCAGGGTTGCGAGATCGACCCTTGAGTCCAGCTCTGTGCTCAGTGTGGAGTCAGGCTTGAGATTCTTTCTCCCTCCCTCTCCCTCCCCCTCTGTCCTCCCCCTGCTCTCTCTCTCTCTAAAATAAATATTTTAAAAAATTACTTCTTATAACTGTATATTTCTCTAGCTCTATGACTTAACATTTGGTCTAATCGCCCTTAGACAAAGTTCGTTATTAGAGTTTGCTGGATTTCTTCATGGGAATTTGAGGCTGAAGGAGGGAGAAAAGATAGGTGGGTCAATAAAGAAGATAAACTGATTTTTCAGTCTACTGAAGGTACTTCATAGAGACAAGGGACCATTTAAGTATAGCATTAACCCTATTTTATCTGTCCCCATAAATAACTAAGAGTACTCACTACAAATGGTCAGCAACCATGGGAATGGATGGAGTCCTTACCTTGTGGTGGCAATTCTGTGGGTACCATATATTTGACGGCCCCTTCCAAAAGGAGTCCTGAGAATTGCCTTCTAGCACAAATGCAGACTCACATGTCAAGTAAATGCATTTCTTCCTCATTGCTTTTAAAGCTTTGCATGTTAACACTTATCTCATGCACCATTTAAAAGGCCTAAATATATCACACAGTGGTAGCCCAATCAAGGTAAGTGGTCAGACAACAGGAGGCTATACATACTACATCAGCTGGCCTATCCTGTAATCCAGGGTATTCCGTTTATGCCCAGTCAACCAGGTGGCCTTCTAGTTGCTTTTTCAAATATAGACTTGATGGTCAAAGAGGTTAAAATAGGATAAGAACTGTTCCTGCATCCTACTAAGATTGTTGCTTGAAATCATACAGTATTTACTATTACTTACTAACATCCAATTTATACCAAAAGACATGTCTCTCTAACTTGTGAAAACATCAATTCTATATGTAGATAATATCTTAAACTCCAGTATCCATATCTATTGGGGTATATGTCAGCATGCCAGGAGATAGCCAAAACTTCAGGATAAACGTGATACCAGCTTGTGGAATATAAATTCTACTTAAAACTTTTGATGGGGCATGTGGTAAGAAAAACACTGATTTGTATTAAAATGTATTCAAACATATAATGAGATGGAACTGAAAGTTCACATGCAGTTTTCAGATAAACCCCCAAAAGTTAACATATTTCTGGGGGTACTAATTCACATTTTATTTGTCAGTAGTATTAATGCCTGGAAAAAGTTTGAGAAGTGCTGCTTTAGACTGTCATTGATTTTGAGAGAAATATTAAAAATGACAAATTAATCAACTTGTTTTTTAATATTAAAGCAGTTACTAAAAATTACCATATTACAATGGAAAAAAGTTTCTGAAGCTGGTAATTCAACAATTACTGCCCTAATAGCTGAAGTCATTTTTATGTGTGGCAGTCCTAAATCAAAGTCATCATAAGGTGCTCCAGACCTCTTAATAATTTGGCTCAGGTGCTAATGAGTTCAGGACATTAGAGCTCATTTGAGAGCAGGGTTCATGATTCCTTTACTTTCAGTACTCCTACCTCTGGCTTTGACTCAAAGACATAGCTGCATTCAAAAAAGGACACTGATAACAGAGTTTGACATTCTTTATAATTTTTCCTCTGCCACTTTCACTTTATAATCCTTGAATCAGAAAGAACAAGGAAGCTATTTTAAAAATAGAAGCTTAATCAGAAACATATTATTTTCTGCCTTTTTCTTTATGTTATTTTCTTCAAAAGGCCTTTAAATACTCTGCTGATAATTAAAATATTGAAACTATAACAGTATTTATGGTATGATTTTTAAATACTTCTTGTAGGTGTGCCTGGGTGGCTCAGTTGGTTAAGTGTCTGACTCTTGACTTTGGCTCAGATCATGATCTCAGGGTTGCGAGATCGACCCTTGAGTCCAGCTCTGTGCTCAGTGTGGAGTCAGGCTTGAGATTCTTTCTCCCTCCCTCTCCCTCCCCCTCTGTCCTCCCCCTGCTCTCTCTCTCTCTAAAATAAATATTTAAAAAAATTACTTCTTATAACTGTATATTTCTCTAGCTCTATGACTTAACATTTGGTCTAATTGCCCTTAGACAAAGTTCGTTATTAGAGTTTGCTGGATTTCTTCATGGGAATTTGAGGCTGAAGGAGGGAGAAAAGATAGGTGGGTCAATAAAGAAGATAAACTGATTTTTCAGTCTACTGAAGGTACTTCATAGAGACAAGGGACCATTTAAGTATAGCATTAACCCTATTTTATCTGTCCCCATAAATAACTAAGAGTACTCACTACAAATGGTCAGCAACCATGGGAATGGATGGAGTCCTTACCTTGTGGTGGCAATTCTGTGGGTACCATATATTTGACGGCCCCTTCCAAAAGGAGTCCTGAGAATTGCCTTCTAGCACAAATGCAGACTCACATGTCAAGTAAATGCATTTCTTCCTCCATTGCTTTTAAAGCTTTGCATGTTAACACTTATCTCATGCACCATTTAAAAGGCCTAAATATATCACACAGTGGTAGCCCAATCAAGGTAAGTGGTCAGACACCAGGAGGCTATACATACTACATCAGCTGGCCTATCCTGTAATCCAGGGTATTCCATTTATGCCCAGTCAACCAGGTGGCCTTCTAGTTGCTTTTTCAAATATAGACTTGATGGTCAAAGAGGTTAAAATAGGATAAGAACTGTTCCTGCATCCTACTAAGATTGTTGCTTGAAATCATACAGTATTTACTATTACTTACTAACATCCAATTTATACCAAAAGACATGTCTCTCTAACTTGTGAAAACATCAATTCTATATGTAGATAATATCTTAAACTCCAGTATCCATATCTATTGGGGTATATGTCAGCATGCCAGGAGATAGCCAAAACTTCAGGATAAACGTGATACCAGCTTGTGGAATATAAATTCTACTTAAAACTTTTGATGGGGCATGTGGTAAGAAAAACACTGATTTGTATTAAAATGTATTCAAACATATAATGAGATGGAACTGAAAGTTCACATGCAGTTTTCAGATAAACCCCCAAAAGTTAACATATTTCTGGGGGTACTAATTCACATTTTATTTGTCAGTAGTATTAATGCCTGGAAAAAGTTTGAGAAGTGCTGCTTTAGACTGTCATTGATTTTGAGAGAAATATTTACAGAATAAATCAATTAGCAAATTCAGTGGAAATGAGCCTGTAGATCACCCACCCACCCATCCATCCATGCATCCACCTACCCACCCACCCATCCATCCATCCACCCATCCATCCATCCATGCAATGTTTTTCAAGTCACTCCTATGGACTACATATTTTGTTATTAACTTTGAATATCAAAATTAATCAAATAAAATTATATTTACCTTATACTTACAATCTAAAAACAATTTTAAAAGTAAATAACATATGGTGAGCTAAGTACAACAATAAATTAAACAAGATATAGGAGCATATGACAGAAAAACAACAGGTTCTTAGAAGACTTAGGGAAGACTTCCCAGAGAAAGTCCCAGAGAAAGTCTGAGATTTTTAAGGATGAACAGAGTAATTAGAATTTGGAGTATGGTTAGGAATGGGTGGATGGGGAAGAATGTTTCAGGCAAATAATTTAGTGCTTTACTTTATAGGGAAGTTCTAGGTGAGAGAGTATATAAACTATTCCAGGAACTAAAAGAAGTTTGGAATGTTTCAAATTTAAATTTGGGGACAATTATGGAGGAGAGGGAGAAAGCAGGGATCAGGAGTAAAGAGTAGAAGGGGGAAGGTTGAGTGATAAGCAAGAATCTGATCATGAACACTTTGTAAGCCGTGTTAAAGTGTTTCAGGAAATCCCTCTGAAGACAATGAGGAAAGTGAATCAGATGGATCAGGACAAGAAAATTCATTAAAAGGCTATTGAGATAATTGAAGGGATTGATGATAATGACCTGAACTAGGACGGTGGCAGTGGAGATGGATGGGCGTGAATGGACTGATGGACTTTTTTAGTAGTTCCACTCAAAAGGGCTTGGTAATGGATTAGATGTAGAATGTAAGAAGGAAAGGGATAGAAATGAAGCTCCAATTTTCAATTTGGTTAAAAGAAACACAGATTTTGAGAGAAAACAAGAGTTTCCAGTTGGAT
>NC_048227.1:75948699-75956859 GCF_002007445.2 Ailuropoda melanoleuca
GTTTTTGTTGAGGTCTCAGTTAAAGACAGGACTCCACCACAAAAAGCAAATTTGGAGCTGATGTCCTAGATCGAAAGTCAAGAGGGAAAGATCAAATCTAATTTATATACTAGTGTGTGTGTGTGTGTATACATATATGTATGTATGTGTATATATATATATATATAGTTTGTTTGTTTTGTTTTGTTTTGATTTCCAATGCCTGATAGATACCCAGATTCAAGTGTCTAAGCAGCAGTTGAATAGTTAGAGTCAAAGCTCAGGGGAGAACTCTAGCTGGTGATAATGATTTGGGGAATTTTCACATAGAAGTAGTCATTGGAACCCAAGGGAATGAGTGATACTGCCCAGGACAAGTTTGTAGGGTAAAAAGAAATTATGGTAGGAACACTGTGAAAGACATCAACAGGTGAGGAAGAGATGCTTTACTTAAGGGTATACTTAACATTTTGATTTTTCTGTTTGAGAGAAATTTCCCTCATGTGTCAGTTTATTTTATGGTGGTATCTTACTAATGAAGAGTGTGCCATGTGGATACTGTTGACATTCATGAGGAATGTGTCTTGGAACCTTCAAATCTGTAAATATCATTTTAGTACATATGAATCCCAAGAAATTCTGAGAAGCTTGGCTTCATGGTTATGTTTTTGCAAGATATTCTCCAAATATAGCAGTTATTAAACTGATCCATATGGTACCTTGTGACCCAATAGAATATATGGCCATGGATTATTATTCTTGTTCTCCAAACTGGGGTTCCTATATGATAGACTACCAAATCGAAGACATAATCCATAGTTAGCTATTTTCTGCTCTTTGAATATAGTCACAGATGCATTTTATTTAGGTAATATCTGTGATGAATATCTTTCTGGCCTATAGCCTTTTTCTTTACGATAAATTTGATTAGAAAGAACTTCACATGGTCAACTTTCAGCCTCTTAAATTTTTTTTTGAAAGTCAGATTTTTAAACTATGTGAACTAAATTTTATATATGATAAATCCTGGCTCATTAGCTTCTGCTCTCAGCCTCTGTTGCTTCAGAGGAATGATTATATACACTTTATATTTCATTTGAATTAGGTTTCTGTTGAGACAAGTATTTTCTGAATATGTCCTCATTTCATGAAATTAATTTATTTTCAACCTCTCTCTAATTTTACCACTGTTTTGATAGTTTTATAGCAGAGGAAAATGTATTGAAACAATTTCAAGACTTTTTAAAATTTTTCCTGTTCATCAGATAGTATGGTTGATTCATTCCCTGCCTAGATTGGAACTACTGCAAGATCAACATTTTATTTTTAAATGAATCCAAATGTATATATTCTTGTTAAATACCCGTAACAGTTTCAGTTGCCTTTCCTTTAAAGGGAACTTCTATTTCAAAAATACACCATTAAAAAAATTATTTCCTGAGTTACTCTGTAAGATGGGATGAGTATGAAGTAGCAAGTTGGCAATAAAATAAATATCGTAGGTGTCCGCCAGATTCACTGACTAGCAAATTGACTCACACATTAACCAATTTTGAGATTCAAAGCAGGGCCTGATGAGGAGAATTACCAATGAATGTTTGTAATGAATTATTGGAGTTGATTGTAAATATTTGAAACTTCACATATTAAGTCTCTTTATGCCAAGAATCCAATTATTCTTTCAGCAATTTTTTTCTGACCACCTACTCTGTGCCTTAATCACAGCTACTGGACAAAAAACACACTTGTCCTTTCTTTAAGGGTACTTTTCAGTCTGTGGGGGAAACTAATCAATCAAACTAACATAAGTATGCTTTAATATGAAGGTAAGAAACAGGGATCTCGAAAGTGTGTCACCAAAGACTTGCGACCCTGTGACAAACAGCAGTCAGAAGACACTTCTCTAAGAAAGTGACTCTTGGAAGAATGAGTAAGAGCTAGGCAGGCAGAGTGGAGAGGGCAGAGAGGGTTGGGGAATATGTTTAGAGAGAGAGATCCACATAAACCATAGTCATCTTCTCATGTATTCAGAGAGGCCATGGAGCCCTTAAAGATCTGAAAATATCATTGTGACTGGAACACAAAGGTGAGGAAAAGAGTTTGAATTGAGAAGGTGTCAAATCATGCAAGGCTTTAAAGATAATGCTAAGGATTTGGTGCAGTATGCAAATTAGGTAGTATTGACTATTTAGGTCAGGGTTTGACCAACTTATTTTGAAAAGGGCCAGCTAGTAAACCTATTGTTGCAGGTATTCAACTCAGCTGTCGTAAGGAAGAAGTAGACAGAGACAACATGTGTGTGAGTGGGTGTGGCTGTGTTTCAATAAAGCTTTATTCAAAAAACAAGCATGGTCAGTACCTTGCATACTCCCTGATTAGATAAATCCTGAATTACTGCCTTATTTCCAAGTTTCTCCATTTGAACTGGTGTAAGGATATTTTGGGGACTTTAATAGTGCCTAGTCAGCAAGCATCAATGTACTTCATACATTGAAACTGGGTTAAGAAAAAAATTGGACTCCTTTGATTTTCCTTTGAAGTCATGTCATAAGAAGAAAGCAGCAGGCTGGTTCATCTGCCAAGAGAAAGAGCATAAAAGACAAAATGAAATGCCAGAAACTGGATTACTGGAGGGAATGAGTGCTAAGAAAATGTTAAAAAGGTTTCTTGAAAAGCAAGGATCACTTGGGAGGTGAACTTGTTCAAAGCATGCATTAACTCACCTCTTGCAAGAACAAACTGTATTACAAGGCTCTGCTCCAGCTTGTCTGATGTACAGCACCTGTGGTCTCTGTAGACAACAGGCTCTGTACTTGAAAAGGATTGAGTTTAGTGCTCATGCTGTAGAGAATGATGTACTGTCATAAAAGTTTTCGGATGAGATTTGGAAAAGCTAAAAAGGCTTTTAAAAAGAGGATTTGGCTCTGATTTATAATCATGGTACTAACTTATTTGAGTAATTTCATAAAACTTTTTTATGCTGAAGTGACCATTTTATAAAATTTTTATCAAAGTCATATGGGGTATTTAAAAATTTTGGAATTATAATGCTAGACACAATTTGGAGAAGGTATTTATCACTCAGGATNAGGTTTTTATCACTCAGGATGGGCTAGGTTATGCTGCATTAACAAGCAAACCCCAAATCTCAGTGTCTGTAAACAACCCACATTTTTTTTTCCTCACTCACAATAAATGTTCATTGTAGTCCGCAGGAGCCCTACTAATCATAGACACTGAAGGAGCAGTCATCAATTCAATGTTGGGGGGCAATGATAAAAGGAAAGAGATAGCCCTGGAGCAACTAAATACTTGGTCTGGAGTGATATATATTAGCTTTTCTCACAGTGCATTGGTCAGAACTAGTGAAATGGCCTCCATTCACCCAGGGTGGGCCAGGATATTCAGCCTTACCATCCCTGTGCCAGAAAGTAGAAAGTTGGGAATATTTGGTAACCAGCATTAAAGACTATCACAGACATTTTTATATTTGCATATGTAATTTTTTCATTGATGATTATTTTGTCAACTTAATGGGTGGGACTACATAAGAGCAGGGATGGTTTTTGCTCATTTTCCTCTATCCAGCATCTGAAATAGTGCCTGGTACAATGAGGGGCTCAATGAATATTACGTGGATGAAGTGGTCTATCTAGTCTAGTTCTTTGATGATAGAATTTGCAAGACAAAGTGCCTCTTCTTGGTGTCAAACTCATCAGGAATATGAATTCTATATAATATTACCCTTCAAGGAGATAGAAAATCACAATTGAAAATAATATCCCCCAAATCACTTTTTAAAACAGATACAGTTTAGAAAGAGCTAAGACTAATTTTTTTTTTAAGATTTTGNATTTTTTTTTAAAGATTTTGTTTATTTATTTGACAGAGATAGAGACAACCAGTGAGAGAGGGAACACAAGCAGGGAGAGTGGGAGAGGAAGAAGCAGGCTCATAGCGGAAGAGCCTGATGTGGGGCTCGATCCCACAATGCCGGGATCACTCCCTGAGCCGAAGGCAGATGCTTAACCGCTGTGCCACCCAAGCACCCCCTAAGACTAATTTTTTAAATGGTCACCTATTTCCTAATATAATAGGGACAACCAGTGAGAGAGGGAACACAAGCAGGGAGAGTGGGAGAGGAAGAAGCAGGCTCATAGCGGAAGAGCCTGTTGTGGGGCTCGATCCCACAACGCCGGGATCACTCCCTGAGCCGAAGGCAGATGCTTAACCACTGTGCCACCCAAGCGCCCCCTAAGACTAATTTTTTAAATGGTCACCTATTTCCTAATATAATAGTAGAGACTCTTCACATGCTGCATATTTGACCTTGGGGGTTTACTCTCTTGGTTCGTGCTAATCTAAATTATTCTGCTCTAATAAACAACCACCCACATCTTGGTGGCTTAATACGATGGGGGGTTTATGTCTCTCTCACACTTCTTGTCCAGTTTGGATTATTAGGGACGTGGGGAAAGGGGATGTGCTCCATATAGCCACATGAGGACTGAAATGAATGGCTGCTCCTCCCCTGTATGGCAAGTTGCTGGTCACCTTGTCTGAGGTAGGGACACCAGGAGGGTCCATGCATTTCTTCTCTGCTTTGGCTACTGTGGTCTATGCCACTTCTACCTAATGTGTGAAGGTCACTAGCCAGAATCTATGACCTGGCCTTACCTGATGCAAGGTATCTTGGTGCTGAAGGAGAGCAGATGCGAAGTTTGGAGGGCTCCACTTTTTCTAACACACAGATAATCTGGAGAGAGATAGTTGAAAGGCCTAAATATTTATATGTACAAGAGACTGTTACCAACCATGGGAGTTTTAATGGAACTCACTAGAAAACAAAAGGTATGTTGAGACCATCGGAGATAGAGTAGCTCAGTCATGGTTTGCAAAAACTATCAATATAATAGATTTGATGACAAAATGAAAGGAAGGATATGAAAGAAGAAACAGATTGCATTCTTAGGGTCATGTCTAGGCCCAATAAATGTAGGTTGTCACTTCTGCTATGGTACAAAACAGTGAAAGACTATTTGCTGTTAGGAGAAATATTTAATGAATTGATGTCAACCATCATTTCTGATATCAAGTATTAGAATAGTGTAGGAGAAAAATGATTATTTTACTTTTCTGGATTAGTATCATATACACTAACATTTGGTGTATATTTTAAAATATTTTGCTAGTTGTCCTGTAAACACCTTGACTTTCTGTATTATATGCCACTTGGAATAGCAATACTCCACACATATGAATAGGTTGCTGATAATAACTTGCCAGGTTCTAGACATTAATACTGATTGAAAGAGGTTCTCTTTGGGATTTAATTTTCTTTGTGGCAAGAAAGTCCTGGGTTTGTTTTTTTCTTTTTTGAGGGACATTTCTCATGGAATAATGGGTCATATTAGGTTACACTGAGGAAAGTTTTGTTTATTGAGCTGTCCACATATCTGTTAAAGGAATTTCATATCTATAAATAAATAAGCTTATTTTCCCATGGTGCCAGAGAGATAATGAGACTTTTATATAAAAGTATTTCTACTGGCTGAAATATCCTGATTGTTATTCTAATACTCTGCAGATACTTAGGGAACTGTGTGTCTGTTTTAGAATATTGAAATAGGTGTTTTAATTTTTTCTTGCTTCTTGACAACTACTTACAACAACAATAGGTTTGATTTTAATGTGTATATCTTAAAATGTCTTTGAACCAATACTAATAAGATGAACATAACTCTGGGAAACCAATCATTGGAAAATGTAGGATTTTAATTTAAATTTAAATTGGTGCAAGATCGTATTCAGAAAGTCTTGGCACTTATCTTTCCTATTATAGTTGTGATTGCCACTTGCTCCAAACCAAGCTGCATACTACCCTTTTCCATATTTCCTGACTAGGTGAAGGGCATCCTCGTCGTCCAGATGGCTAAGTCAGAAACCTGGAGCCATCTTCTCATTCTTTTCGTTCTTCACAGTCACATACAGTTAGTCCTGTAGTTTTCGGTCCCTAAATTCCTTCTGATTCCCATCCCTCTGCCCTATTGTTTCTTCATTAATTCAGCCTATTGTAAGGCTATCTTAAAATCAAGCTATTCCATCTCCTTGTGGTGATCGTTCTGTAATCTACAGCTGGTAATATTCTTCTAATTAACGTCTGAAGTGGCCCCACCATCAGTCAGGATGCAGTTCAAACTCCTGACAGTTGGATCTCACTCCTCTCAGGATCTCTCCGTTTGCCTGCCTTTCTTGCCTCATTTCCTGCTGCTTGTCTACACACCATCTGAACCTGAGACGTTAAAAATGACTTCAAGTTCCTCCCAAATATCACGTTCTCTCTTGTTGGCTTTCCTTCATAAATACTGTTTTACTGCCTTCAACACAGAAACACAACCCCCAGCTCTCAGTTCATCAACTTCTACTCATCTCTTAATGGCTAGTGACTCCTTTCAGGAGCCATTCTATAGTTCCCGGTCAATGAGGCTGCTGACCTCTCTGCTCTCGGTGTAGTCCAGTCTTCTAACATGGCATTAGTCACATATTATAAAAATTGCTGTTTTACTTGTTCACTGCATTGCTCCTTGAGGATACCAACTGTGTCTTCTTTGTTTATTCATTTTTTTATAATGAGAAAAAATTTTAAATGCAGAGAAATAGAAACGATAAAATAAATACCCACATTCCTATCTCCTAGAAATAACAACTTTTGGCATGCCATTTTTTTTCTTACCAAGGAAATAAAATACAACTAACCTCTATTTCTATCCTAAATCTGAATCCTCTTCTGCCCCTCTTATAGGCAAATAACATCCTGGATTTCTTGTCATTTTCTTTTCCATTAAAAATGCTTTTATAGCCATATTATGTATCTATAGCCAATATTGTATATATTCCATATTTTTCCAATTAAAAATTGTTTAATACCTGTTATAAGCTGCTACTTGCAATTGGATTCCAATATTTTCTTGGCATGTATAGATTTCACCAACATAATATTGAGTGAATATTGTGTGAATATGCCAAGAGATAGAATGTTATTAAAGTTTAATTTCTGTCCCTTTTAAGAGTGACAATGGCATAACATCAAATCATTGCTGCCTTCATTTGCCATTTGATTAATAATGTGATCAAGCTTTTACCCATTGGCTAGTCAGATGTTCCTGGCTGAAATTTCTGTATATTCATGTTTTTCTCCAGAGAATGAAAGGGTGAAATTCCACGTGCTTGAGGAAGTGGGAGTGTTATGGGATACATAGGCAGGCAGTGTATTCAGTGCCCATTTACTGTGAAAGAGTGGCATAAGGAGAAGGCGAGGGGGGGAAGATGATGCTAAGAAGCTTGGAGTTTATTCTCCAGTGATGGAAATTTATTGGTGGGCTTTAACTAGGGGAGCAATTGCTTCAGAACTGTGTTTGAAAGAATGAGTTTGTGAAGGATGCCCTGGAGGTCAGGGCAGTAGGAACGAGAAGATCTGGAGCAGGAAAACAACTGAGAAAAATATTGCAGTTGACTAGATAAGAAATGGTCATTGTCTGAAATGAGCAGAGGGAGTAGAGAGTAGTGCTGAGCTTGCCATTTATTTGGGAAATTTAGTCTTAGGGATTTGGGTTAGATCAAGTATAAAGGTAGGTATTTCTTATTTCTTTTCTTTCTTTTTTTTAATAATACTTTTTATTTTGTTATATTAGTCACCATACAGTACATCCCAGTTGTGTTTTTTTTTTTTTAAAGATTTTGTTTATTTATTCAACAGAGATAGAGACAGCCAGCAAGAGAGGGAACAGAAGCTGGGGGAGTGGGAGAGGAAGAAGCAGGCTCATAGCGGAGGAGCCTGATGTGGGGCTCGATCCCATAACGCCGATCACGCCTTGAGCCAAAGGCAGACGCTTTAACCACTGTGGCACCCAGGCGCCCCAGTACATCCCCAGTTTTTGATGCAATGTTCCATGATTCATTATTTGCATATAACACCCAGTGCACCATGCAATATGTGCCCTCCTTAATACCCATCACTGGCCTATCCCAATCCCCCACTCCCTTCCCCTCTGAAGCCCTCAGTTTGTTTCCCAGAGTCCACCATCTCTCATGGTTCATTCCCCCTTCTGTTTACCCCCCCTTCCTTATTCCCTTCCTTCTCCTACCGATCTTCCTGCTATTTCTTATGTTCCATAAATGAGT
>NC_048227.1:75959515-75959651 GCF_002007445.2 Ailuropoda melanoleuca
AAAGAATGAGTATTCTGTTGTTCTGGGGTGTAGTGTTCTATATATATATATCTATGAGGTCCATCTGGTCCAGTATATCATTCAAAGCTCTTTTTTCTTTGTTGATTTTCTGCTTAGGTGATCTGTTTATTGCTGA
>NC_048227.1:75960232-75960832 GCF_002007445.2 Ailuropoda melanoleuca
CCCCCCCCCTTAATATCTCATGTAGGGCTGGTTTGGTGGTTACAAATTCCTTCAGTTTCTGCCTATCCTGGAAGGTCCTTATCTCTGCATCAATTCTGAATGATAGCCTTGCTGGATAAAGGATCCTTGGCTCCATGTTCTTCTCAGATAGAGCTTTGAAAATACCCTGCCAACCCTTCCTAGCCTGCCAGGTCTCTGTAGACAGTTCTGACGTTATTCTGATATTTTCCCCTCTAAACGTAAGGATTTTCTTCCCCCTGGCCGCTTTCAATACTGTATCTTTGGATCTAATATTTGTGAATTACACTATGATGTGACGTGGTGTAGCTCTGTTCTTATTGACCTTGGGAGGGGTCCTCTCTTCCTCTTGGACATGAATGCTTGTTTCCTTTGCCAGATTAGGGAAGTTCTCAGCTACAATTAGTTCAAATATCTCTTCTAGACCCCTCTCTTTCTCCACCCCCACGGGGATGCTGATGATTCTGACATTGGAATGTTTCATTGAGTCAGTAATCTCCCGTAATCTACATTCTTGAGATTGGATTTTTTTATTTATTTAACAGAGAGAGACAGCCAGTGAGAGAGGGAACACAAGCAGGG
>NC_048227.1:75960983-76014830 GCF_002007445.2 Ailuropoda melanoleuca
CAAGTTTCTGTTTTAACTTTCTCTTCTACCATCCCATCCTCCAATTCACAAATCCGTTCTTCTGCCTCATTTACCCTGGCCGTCAGAGTGTCTAGTTTAGACAGCATTTGATTCATAGCATTTTTAATTTCTGCCATATTTGCTCTCATTTCTGCCCTTAGAGATTCTATATTCTCATTAATATTTTCATAAATATTTTTTTCAATCCTACACATCATCTTCACCATTGTTACTCTGAACTCCATTTCTGACAATTTGGTTATATCCATATCCATCAGCTCTGTGGCAGAGGCCAGACTCATTATCTTTTCTTTGCTGGGGGGGATTTCTCCTCCTCATTATTCTGATGAGGAGAGGTTGCAGGGTTGCCCAGATCCCAAATTATTTAGTAGGCCCCAGGCAGTGTGCACTTGTTTTATAGGGACCTTAGGGATGTGGGCTTCTTGATTTTTCAGCCTGCCTCCTGGTGGAGGGGACTGCCATGCTGATACTCAGGCAACCCTGTTTGGGTAGAGTTGCCCTGTCCCCTGCAAGGGGGGATGGGGATGGGCACAATGTGAGCTGGTATTTCTGGGCTTTTGTTCTCTGGTGGCTTTCCCTGGCGGTTTTCTCTGACTCTTCTGAGAGTCAGAGGAGCAGTGGCCAAATCCCAGCCTCTGTCTCAGAACAGAGAGATCGCAGTCCACTCTCCACTGAGCTCTCTTGGCCACTTTAACTCTGTTTCTGTCAGTGCTGCTAAAAACCCTGCAGTATCTGGATTGTGCACCCCACAACTGGTGTCCCAGCCCTCACTTCCAGGGCTGGCATGTCTCTGTCCTTTGTGCTTCTAACACCACCAGCCACCCCCGGTTCCCGCTCGTGCTCCCAAGCTCCCTGTTTCAGTGTGGTTCACGTGCACTCCCGAGCTCCCGGTATCAGTCCAGTTCCAGTGAGTGCTCCGGAACTCCGGTTTTCAGTCGAGTTGCACACGCATTCCTGAGCTCTAGGTTTCAGTCTAGTTCGAGTGTGTGCTCTGGAGCTCCAGTTTTCAGTCTGGTCGCGCGCATTCCCAGGCTCACGGTCTCAGTCTGCTCTCTCGGGTGTGCCGGTCCGCGAGTCCGTCCCACTCCCCAGTGCAAGTGGCTACTGCTTCCTGGTGCCCGAGCACGTGGGCTCCCTCCCCCTTCTGTTTATCTTCCGATATCTGTGTGCGGATTCATGGCTCCCCTCTTCATACCTCGATACTCATCGCTGGAGATGTTCGTTTGTAGAGATCCAGATGTATCTCTCTGTGTCTTAGGTTGATTCTGTGGGTGTTCAGGATGGTCTGGTAGATATCCAGCCTGACTCAGGGACTAGCTGAGAAAGGGGTCCCCTACTCCTCTGCCATCTCTTCTCCTTGCAGAAAGTGGTCGCTTTTCTGTTCGTAGAGTTTCTGCTACTCTCTTCTTCCTTCTCCAGTTGCGTTCATAGGTATTCAGAATGGTTTGGTAGCTCTCTAGCTGAATTCCTGGGACCAGACGAACTTTAGGTCTCCTGCTCCTCCGCCATCTTGGAACTGCTACCTAAAGGTAGGTATTTCATGCACATAGTGTAAATATTAATTAGATGTATTTAAGGTGTACCACTGATATTCGTTATTTTTCCTTCATTAAATGAAAAGTAAGATAATCAGACCGTATTAAACAACGTCCTGTATTTGCCATTGTATAGCCAGAGCTAACACATAAAAAGCAGGCAGTAAATAAATATAATGGACACCTAGACATGACTATCTGCATTTTATAGAGTGTAGTTATTTTTGCAAATTCTACCTTTTCCCTTCTTATCTTTTAGGCATCCTCATTTATCCATGCCCAGGTATGATTCAGCCACCACATCTTTTTGTTGTGTTTCCTGCTGTGATGCTGGTGCAATTCAGAGCTACTAGCAAATTCCCATGTTTCATTTGAGGAGATCTTTTCCTGTTCATCAGGCAGTCATGTTCTTGGTGTAGTGTCATCACTATGCATTACCTCTTTGACTAATGCCTCCTCTTTCATAGCAGATGTTTGAAAACTTACACCCCTTTAAGGACCCATTCATATGTATTTAAACATAAAGATCATTAAAGCATCCAGATATGAACTCTCTCCATTACTCTCCTTCTCTCTAAATTTCTCATTTTTTCTGTTCAAAATTTTGTCATCTTTCAACTTTCTGGACACTTTTAAAGGAAAAAAAATTGTGTCTTACAAATTCTGGAAGATCCAATTACAAGGTTCTCATAAGAAAAGGTATTTTTTCTATGGGTGATACTTTGTTTAGAGATGAGAATTTAAGTGGATTTTTTCAATGGGAAAGGGAGATATTTTTCACCAGTCTAACTGGTTTCCATCTGAATTTCTCTAATTTAATTTTGTTAGTCACTTTTGATGGCGACAGATACAGTTCAGTTAAATTTTACTCCATTCCTCAGTTTCCCTGAGGGAGTACATGTGGCTTTGTTTGTATTACAAAACAAACTAAGTTGCCTATATACACCTTGGGAATTGCTTGACTGCATTGAATTAGGAAAGAAAATAAAATAAAGTTTCATGAATATTTCAAAATTTACTAAAACTATTACTTTCTTACTTTTCTGTGTAGATATACAAATTAATTAGTTGGTAGGTCTGAAATACGTGATTTTCATTATGCATTCAAAGGCTGTATTACTTTTTAGTCCTTTGATATAAATCATAATATAGTGTCTTATAAGCATAGCTTTTAAAAAACTCTTGTTCATAGCCTGTCTCCTTCTTTTTAGATTTATGTCCATGATGTGCATGGTCCTGAATGTTGAATGGGTCTCTGTGAAGAAAAGTGGGTCAGATGGTTGCTTGTGCAGATTGGGGAGAAACCGATAGCTTCCTAGGCTCTTTTGAAGGGCGCTGTTTTAAAATACAGATTAGTCAAGGTTTACAGTGCTGTTACCAGCCTGAACACTTCAAACCACTATGCAATTTTCAAGTAGTCAGTGCTTATGGCAAAATTCTGGTCTTTTGATGTCAGAACAGGAACAGACATTTTGTTGGAAAGTGAAGCAAAAATAGAGGAAAAAATTTGGATGAATTTTTTGTTTTTTGGGAAGACATTGACTTTAATAAGAATTTTTTACTCTTTTAAGATCTAGAAATCGCAACAAAATGGCGAACAAAAAACAAAACTTCAGTTCAGAAATCACTTAAGGATCTGATATTAATCCTCTAATGTTTAATGCAAAATGTTACTTGGATAAATTTTAAATAGAGAGTGTAATATAAGGAATCCCTCAATCCCTCACTTCAGTAATTACCATTCATCACCTAATTTTTTTTTTCATCTGTAACCCCACTGGATTCTTTGAAGCAAGTCTCAGATATTATATCATGTAATCTTTAATCTGCTAGTATGTAAGTATGCATCCCTAATAGACAAGAATTTTTTTATAAAAACATAATTCAATACCGTTGTACACTAAAAAATGGAGAATAATTATTTCATATAATCACATAGTAAAGATCTAACATTCCTTTTTAATATATTAGCTGAAATCCTTATATGAAGAAAAGCTTTCCGTCATTAACTCTTTTTTTTCCCTTTACCCTCATGTAGACTTCACATGGGAAACACATCAAATACTTGATACTTTCTCTTTATTACACAGGTTTTAGAAATGATGGATTGGTTCACTAGTGTTCTTTAATTGGTGACCAATTTGCTTTCTGTATCTTAATGAACTCATGGATTTTTAGCATATGTGTTTCAATGAATTACAGTTACTCTTCTTTTCACTGCTCAAATTGTCCCATCTTTTTCTGGTTGGGAGTGTGTTCAGTTTGGTTTCTTAGTCTTTTCAAATTAATATTCTTTGATGTTCTCTATACTTTCTGGTATATTATTATGTGGCAGGATTGTCTTGCCTATTTCCTGCCCTAGTCTTAGAAATAGTCATTTTGTTGAGGAACTCTGGTTCCTTTAGTGGGAAATGATACTTAGAGACTCCATCTGGGCCTGTTAATGTGTCAGTAAGTTCTAGGTCTTTCAGGGGATCATATGAGAAATGTATACTTTTTAATAGAGAAAATCCCTAATGAGCTTATGCTGATATATACATTTATAATTATAGGGCTTATATTTAACCTCTTTAAATTTTATATTTGTATCTCTTTTCTCATCCGCTGAAACTCTTTATTCCTAAAAACTTATTTGCTGTCATGCTATCTTTCCATATATACAGTTTCCACAAAACATAGCTACTGAAATGATTTTTAAAAATATTCTAATTATTATTTTGTGTTTCTGAAACATCCCACTAGGCATGTACAGTCAAATTACCTTTTTTCTTTCCTTTTTTTTAGGGAGAGAGCCTGTGAGCCAGATATGGGGGGCGGGTAGGACGTGGGGACAGTGGGCAGAGGGAGAAGAGAGAGAAAATCTTAAGCAGGCTCCATGCCCAGCACCAAGTCCAGCTCAGGGCTTGGTCTCACAACCCTGAGATCATGATCTGAGCCCAAATCAAGAGTCAGATGCTTAACTGACTGAGACACACAGACACCCCAGGAATTACTTTTATTTTAAATTTCTTTTTTAATTTTTAATTTTTATTTTTTTTAAATAAGCTCCATACCCAACATGAGGCTTAAACTCATGACTTTGAGATCAAGAGCCCCATGTTCTTCTGACTGAGCCAGCCAGGTGCCCCCATGTACAGTCAAATTACCTTTAAAAAAAATCACTTGAAAAGTCATTCTGTGGTTAAATTGCAGACTCTAATTACAACTTCATTTCATATGGTGTTTGCTTTAAGAAATTTTAGATTTTGTTGTATAATGATATAAAACTTTTACATAGTCCCAAAGTCAAATCTATACAATAGAGTATATTCAGAGAAGATTAAATTCCATTTCTGTCCATCTATTCTGTTTTTTTCTCTCCCTGATGTGTAGCCTTTTTAAAAAATATATTTGCATTATCTTTTCAGTTTTTAGGAATACATTAAAATAGTTTATTCAAACAATCCACTTAAGGATATTTTTTCCAGTCTTCTGCTGCTATAAATCATCGTACAATCAATTGTTTTATGCATGTGTCTTTTATATATTTGTCAGTGTATCTTTAGGAGGGAGTCCTAAAAGTGTGATTAAACATGTATGTAAATTAGTTAAATATTGTCAAATTCCCTTCTATAGGGAAGAGTATTTTCTAGTTGTAAGATCAGTATATGAGAGTGTATGTTCCTCTTCCCCACACCCCACCATAGATTCCCCAGCAAATCATGTGACCAAACTTTGTATTCATAGCTTCTCTGAGGTTATGTCTGGTAGCTGTTTGGGAAGAGGAAAAGAGGAAACTCAGTACAACGGGAAGAGTCCTGGGTTGAAATGAAAGGCCCGTCAATGACTACTTATTTGACCTTGGACAAGTTAGCCAACTTCTTTCATTTACCCCATAGATCTATGGTGAAGACTGAATGAGATTACATTTATGGAATATGTGACAGAAGACTTTACCATACTAGTTACTCAGTATGTAGTTTTAAAATGCAAAGCAATAAATATTTTTAAAGTATTTGGAAATATTTTTTTAAGTCAAAGGAAATTAGTTTTATTTTAACTTTTTAAAAAAAATTTATAGAATTATCAGTATTATTTATTAAATGCTATTGGAAATTTCTAAAACTCCTCTGGTGAGAATAGATAAGGTGATATTTCTTACCGGCCAATGATGTTAGGATTGCTACCACCTAGATACTATGATGACCTCTGGTGTCACCTCCAGAGGCCACAAATCCATGTGCAAACAATAATTATAATAGTAAATATGCAATGTGTTCAAAAGTACATGCCAAGCACTTTACCTGCATTAATAATTATATAATTATAATTATCACAAGGCTGTAATACAGGGGTTATTATTATCCTCATTTTATCAGATAAGTACCCTGGGGTAAGAAAGACTTAGTACCTGCCCAAGATCATATAGCTATTACAGTTGAGTCAGTCTTTGAAATTGGCGTTCTGTGTGTGTATGTGTATTTTGGATGTTTGGGTTTGAGGGAAGAGAATGTTCAGCCCAATAAATAGAGACCAGTTCAGTGCCTTATGGGTGGGGTGGCTATATGTCCTCATCTGCCTGGGACTGTGCCAGTTCATACTCGATACCCTGATATAATTGCCAGTAGCACCAACTCTCATTCTCAGGTATCACCGTAATTGTGGGTAAAAAGAGGCTATAATGATCTCTTCAGAGGCAAGTAACAAAGTGGTTTAACGTTATAGTAGTTCAATGTGTTTAGTGGGAGAATCTTCTTTCCTACATTAAAGAAAGACCATTGAAAACATCATCCTCCTGGTGTGTGGTCTACTGACTTCTTTATAGTAGCTAGGAATTGATCCAACCTGCAGTTGTAGTAAACATCCCCTTAGAGTGCCAGTCCCTCGTGAGGCTCAGTGTGGGGTCGTAGAGAAGAAAAAGAACAGGTGCTCTCAACTCTGGTCTCTGACTCCCTCCATTTTAGCAATCCACATGTTCCCAGGCTTAGATCTGTGCCTGTCACTAACTGATCATGTTTTTTGACTGAGTGAATGACCCTTACTTGGTCCTGCCATTGTGAAAGAAGTAAAGATAGGTAGCTTAACCACAGTACTCACCTCAGTTGAGGACACACCTAAACATGTACTTTTATATTACTTCACTCTCTTGTTTCAGAGAAGAATAGCACTGACTACAACTGGAAGCTACATTTTCAAATTATATCACTACATTTTTTTTAAGAGAGAGAGAAAGAGGGAAGGAAAGGGGCAGAGGGAGAGGGACAGAGAGAATCTTAAGCAGGCTCCACACACAGCGCAGAACCCAACGTGGGGTTTGGTCCCACAACCCTGAGGTTGTGACCTGAGCCAAAATCAAGAGTTAGCTGCTTAACCAACTAAGCCACCCAGGGGTCCCCTACATTTGTTTCTTAAAAGAAAAATCAGGGACCTGGGGTAAAGGGTCTATCAACCTAAGTCATTGCTTGGTTTTATTTTATTTATCTTGTATTTTTTTTTGTGCAAGTACTGTTGAATATTTGATTTGATAATCAGTCCCTGAGATCTTAGAAGCACAAGTGAAGGACTTTTAAGAGTGGAAATAACCATGCAAATTTAATGGAGAAGATCAAAGTGTCCACTGGATGTTCATAAAATAACCTTAGCAATGCCAAGAGGAACACAGAGGCTATGGATATGTGATCTTGGGTAAATACCATTTAATTTTCTCTATAAAATGTATTTTCACATAAAAAAAAGTAAAACACAGATAAAAATATCTGGGTAAATGTTTTACTAAGGAAATTTTACTTTTTAAGCAAAACCTTCTAGGCCAGTATGAGACTAAGGCATTGGAATAACGTGTACCATGGACATGAGAAGGGCTCAGGGTGTAGGGAGCCCAGTCCTGCGTAAGTATTACCTGGACTATTAAATAGTCAGTTGTTTGGGTTCTCATATGTTCTTAGAATTTAGACTGATGGGGCACCTGGGTGGCTCAGTCATTAAGTGTCTGCCTTCGACTCAGGGCGTGATCCCGGGGTCCTGGGATCAAGCCCCACATCAGGCTCCTATGCTGGGAGCCTGCTTCTTCCTCTCCCACTCCCCCTGCTTGTGTTCCCTCTCTCACTGGCTGTCTCTCTCTCTGTCAAATAAATAAATAAAATCTTTATAAAAAAAAGAATTTAGACTGAATTAAGAGCTTTCATTTTCTTTTTGAAATCATAGGACAGAGAAATTTGGTTCTTCATATTTATTTTCTATGTTGATGGAGATTAAATTTCATCTGAGATGAGCCAAATAAATTAAGACCAAGACATTTGATGTAGAAAACTCAGAAATTTCTTCAGGCTAAAATTATTCATTCAAACAAGTCTATTAGATTCAATTTAAATTAGTAGGGTACTGAATAAAAATGCAATTATGCTTTCCTAGGCAATTAAATGAGAAAGAGGACAAAATTATTTTATGAAGTAATATATATTGAGTTTCCAGGACAGCAAGGGACTATTTGTCTTCACAGTAACATTCTTTAGAGTATGGAATGGTGGTGATATCTGGATTCAGGTTACTTAAAAATCATGATTATCCAGAAGTTTGGATTATGTTTTGAGTCTGGTTTCTCTAATTCTGTAATATGTAGTTGAATATGCTTGTTGATTCTTCAATTTAAAACGTGTAAACAAATGACTGAAAATAGGGCTCCATCCTCCAAAGTTCTAACAACTGAATGGTAGCAAAGAGCATACATGTGAAACATTTGTTCTTACATTTTAAAAACTATAAAAACCAATATAAAGTATGAGGAAGGAAAAATGCAGGGAAGAATTATGTAAGTTTAGTGGGGTTTTTTTGTTTGTTTGTTTTAAGTGCAATCAAGCATGGTGCCATTTATGCTCAGTTTAAAAAACATCCATTTACAAAAATAGCATTCAAATAGCTTGCCTGGGCTATGTAAGCATAGGCCTTTGAATTTGCACAGAAATTCTTGATGTACAGTTTTTAGCTGGGCTACTAGAAAGCAAGACATTTTCGTCTCATGCCTCAGGTGCTCTGTCCATTAAATCTCTGTCTTGCAGAGCTGTCCTAAGGATTGGTGATAATAGATACAAAGGGCCTGGCATACAGTAAGTGCTTATAAACTGTAACGTACTGTGTGTAAGTTCACAGCAGGCTTTGTTGATATTTACAAAAGCCAGTTTTCTAGATAATCTGATGAACAGAACTGAGAGTAGTTATAAATATATATTATTTAAAAATGTTTTCTCTTTACTCTGGCTACCGTTAAAACCAAACTCAAAGCTCTAGCAGCAGCCAGGTTATCTTACATAACTTTGTCTCAGCCTTGTATTTATCTGCCTTCCACTGCATACAATGCGTGGTGAGCTTTTTCGGTTGTTCAGGTCCTCGGCCTGGTGCCGTTTTAGAAAAAAATATTGTCCTCTTTGGTATTTCCTATAGGAAGCAATTATTTTAATTATTGATTATTTATGGTTTAATGGGGGACCGTTTTATTCTCACTCACAGGAATAGAACAACAACAAATGAGATCAATGTGAAACATCTCATAAATGTGTCTAACAAAGAGAACGTACGTCTTCAGATATTAATATGCATTTAGAGCCTGGCTGGCCGCCAGCCCTCCTAACAAGTTGTTCTGTGCTTCAGCTTCCTATTCCAGTAGATCCTGTACATGGAAGCTCTGGGTCCACAGCTAGAGGTAACAGCCCCCCGTAGAGTTTTGTGTCTGGGAAGAAGTGGACTTCTTTGTGGTGCAGCGATTAAATATTTATCAGTTTGCCTTAAGCGAAGCACAAAGGAAAAGACCAGTTTGTATTTTTGTTTTGTTTTCAAGTAGGCCCCTTCGACTCTTATTTGTCTTGCCTTAATCAGAGAGTTCATTGTTTGCTGAAAAGCTTTATGCTGAAATACTTTCATCGTGTGCATGTTTATTACCTAAAATAAAGGAGCTAAAAATGTTTTTAGCTGCAAGTGATGACTTGTCAATACAGCCATGAATCACACAATATTATATATTTTTATATAATGAAGAGGATATTTCAATCTGCATGCATTCCTACATTTAAAAGTTGCAAAAACTGCCCAGAGCTAAGAATGTGGGTCTTATTTATTTTTTTAAACTGTTATAAATGGGACAATGTGATCGTTATTTCTTTAGTGTTGGTCAGAAGATTGTGATCCAATCAGTTTAAACAAGTATAAACATAAAGATGATCATTTAGGTTGGATTTTGATTCCAAGAGTAAATTCTTGGGATTTGGGGTATTGCACAATCTGTCCCATAAAAGGGGAAAAAAATTCACCTTCTTGGGATTTTTATTATTTTTTCCGTGAGAATAGCATCCTACTGGGAAGCTTATTTTATTCTCCTAGATTTGCTTCCTTCTATTTTCTTTCCCCCCCCGACAGTGATGACTGGCTTACAAGTAGAAATTTGCATCAACTAACCTGGTCCCTTTTCCTTCTACTGTCGATCTCAAAATTGTTCTGCAGTCCCGAAATATGAAACACTATTGCTATTTTTTTGGTAAAACTCGTGCTCCCCAAAATGTAAATGGATGAAACTGCTACAGTCTGTTATGGAAGCAAAAACATTTTCATATTTGCTTTACAGATTTTTCAAAGTAAAATACAGTCATGTTTGTAACATCACATAAAACCTCATTTTAGAATTCCTCACAATAAATTGAAGACGATAAAGCAATCTGCTTCTTATATTAAACAGTGGAGTAAAAAGCATGATTTAAAAAAAAACTCTTCCTGTTTTCTTAAGATATAAAAGTCTTCTTTTATAGTTGCTAACTTCTTTAAAAAATTCTTTAGGTGAAACTTATGGTTGGCAATGAAATCAGTTATAGAACAAAACAAAATGATATTGGAATTACATATCTAATTAAATGATGAGCTATTTGGGCAAACTGATCATTCAAGTTTTAATTTTCATAAGTATTTCCTCTGGGCTTTTGGTGTCTATACATGTGTTTAATTTCCAGTGAACTCAAAATCCTGGAATTAGGCTCCTTTGAGTAGTACCTTGGGAAATACAGTCATAGTCTAGTAATTTCTTTTATGTCCACATTATTTTAAATCAGAGCATATATTTGTGTTTTATGGAGAGAGCACATTTATTTGTGCATTTCTTAGCTCTTTTAATATTATAGCATATAGTCTAGGATAAATGATAGGATCAACTGTTAAAAAATTCTAATGTGTGATAGAGTCTTGGCATTTATACATTTAGCATTTACAGTTACACCTCTTACAGTTTCAGACATTTGTGAGAAATCCCAAAGGTGTGTAATGCAGTTTGAAACTTGTAGGGACTGAAATTTGTGCTCTGCCTTCAGTCATCAGCAGCTAGTAAGTTAGCCCAGCTGACTACCCAGTACCAACATTGCAATACTGCATATTAGAAATAGCTTGCAATTGGCAAGGCATTCAAATAATTATCATTTTTGATAAAAATCTTTTTTTTTTTCAATTCAGGGTATGTGGGTATGGGACTCAGGAATTGGCATTTAAAGAGAACTACATATAAATACATACAGCATGCCTTCGTATTTAAATTTAGATAAAATGTCTGTGTTCTGTGGTATCCAATTACCTTACTGTGTAGTGGAGAGAATGAAGAGTTGAATTCCCTATTAGCTAGGTCAGAGTAGGAAGACACCAGCTATGAATTTATTTTGTGTGATGACATTTTGGTTTTCCCATATGGCTTTGTCCTTTCTGTTTTCACTTCTTACTGGTGGTTTTATTGTATATACTGCACATATGTCATCTCATTGAATGTACTAGTATGAAGAGAAAAACCATAACTGAAGTTGGGTCCAATTCTGAGTTATGGACGGGGCTATCCAAAAGAAGAATGGAAATTTCATTTAAGATAGCTGAGTTTTTTAAGTAAAAATATTTTGAGTATCGTCTACCAAATATATCATGGGTCCTATTTAATTTCTCTACTTGTCAGTGAGAACCATCCCTGAGATACATCATGAATCTTTCTGTGGATGAAATCACTTAACCTCAGCAGTGAGTGTCACGGATTATTTATTTTAAATCACAACAACCACATACACTGATCATGCTACAAACATTCTGACCGGAAAGCTGAAAAGAAAATAGAAAAAAGCCCTTTTTTTTCTATATGGAAATGTCCCTGTCCAGCAGAAACTGGAAAAATATCCATCAAGAATTTAGACATAATGTAGATAGGCTCTGACTTAACAATGAGTGAACAGTTATTTCTCACAAATTTCAGTAACATTGTCTTGACAGTGGTTCCTGGTGCCTCTGTGTTGCTAGGCAACTCAAAAGGGGATGGGGAATTTACACTCATATTTACTTGTATATGCTAGATTTTATACATATTATATTGAGAATGTATTGCACACATCATTACAAGCTACTTGTACATTTCCATTCTGTCTTTTGTGTGGACTCTTCTGTAAATGCATGAAAGACAGTCTACCTGAATCCTTGCTCTCCCTTTTTTGAAAATTAACATAACCTAATATATGCATTGTTATGGTTGACTGTTGTGGCTACAAGAAAATATGGATCCTTTTTTGATGTAGGAGGAAGAGTTTTTCTTTTAATAAAAGCTTTACTCTGTGTGTGTGTGTGTGTGTGTGTAAAAAAGAGGAAAGCAATGTTTCTAAAATAAGAAATCTATGAAAGAAAGGAATAGTCTCTTAGTTACACCTGATTCTTCTCATTTAATTACAATAATTAACAGATGCAGAAGAAAACTTCATAGGATACTTAAATCCAGTGAATTATATTAAAGGTCCAAACTGTGGATATTTGAACTAATCAGCTTGGGCTTTTTGAAAAATACTGTATGATTTTAAGAAACTGGTGGCATAATTTCAAGCAGGTGGGAATATTATACTTGAAAACTGGAGTGGTTTTGAGAACTGCATTTTAAGAGTTAATGTTATATCAATGCCACAAACCACAGAATTACATATCTGTAACAAAAGAGCTTTAAGGAATAATGTGTAATGGATTGTGATGGCTGAAACTGCTGAAAACTGATGGTCTAAATCAAAAGGATGGATTAAGAATCTTTGTGGGATGATTACACTTCTGTAATTTTGTGGGAAGGACGGGTAAGAAGAGCAAGGGATACTAGGGACTTTTATTTCAAGGAGGACTGCAAGGATTTGGGGGTATATATCATTTCATTAGCTTAGTTTCCAACTAGCTAAATGGTCCAAATTTTTCAAAGATGTTTTTAGTGTATCACACCAAGATTATGGAACCATTCCTGGACAGTAGGCCAGAGTTTATATTCTTCATGCTAAAGGAATGCTAGATAGATAGAATCTGATACATTTGGAGTCTTATATACTTTGAGTTCCTTACAGTAGTTTGGATCAATATTTAATTGAATGCTTTTTTTTTGTTTGTATTATTCTCATTTGATTGAATCTATATAGTTTCATCTTTGAAACTGGAGATAAAACTGAATGTAAGTGTGTATATTTTATCAAGATTATTTGTTTAAATTGTACTTATTATAGGAATATAATATAATATCTAATACAGTCTTATACTCTGTAGAAATTTAGAGATAATTAAAAAGTATCTTCATGGGTATAGTTTTTTGAGCAAGAAAATGAAGACCATGTAAAAGTTTATCACATCAAATTATATGTAGTCAATAGAAGTTATTTTGTGGGTGGAATTTTTCATTGATATTATATGCTAGATTACATGTTATTAAGCATAATTCTATTATACTTAGCATAATATTATATATACTCGAGTACTTACAATTTCTGTAGGATGAAGTTGAGAGGTGTTGATAAGAACTAGATATTTAGTAGAGAAATTCCATGATTTCTTAAATTTGTGAATGTTCAGTGACACATTCAATTACTTAATGATCTGTGAATCTCAGAATTCATTGTAAATATAATCGTTTAGCATTTTTTTTTTGTTATTTAATAATTTAAATCTGATTCTCCTTTAGCTGAGTTTTTGGGTATGGATGGCTAAATATTACACTTTTTTCTTTACTGGTTTTAGATTTTTGACAGGTATATAGCCAAATCTTACTCTTCTCTTACTTTCCATTTATTCTTTCTATTAATTTGTATATGAATTCATTCTTTGCTAATAATATGAAAGTGAACAAAGCAGATACGGTCTTTGTGTTTATGTAGCTTGTAAGTCTAATGCAGTAGACAGCTAGTAAATAAATAAGTCAAAGACCTGAACGCTGGGGGATGTCACAGGCGTAGATTTTGTGCCTATCTAAGGAGAGGTAGGAAAGATGGTGGACCAGCAACCGTGACTTTAATCCATGACTGGAAGGTGGTTTTATGAATGTGATGGGGGATATAGTAGATGGTATGCCCGATGATAGAAGCTTCAAATTAGCTGAGCTCTTTGGAGGGTGGGAACTTATTTGGTAGCAGCAAAAACCCCCAAGGTCCATAGGTAACCTATTACAAGGTCTTGAAGGCTTTTAGAAAATAAAGCTTCCAAATCAGAGCTACGATGATGGTGGCCATTTCCTCAAAGAAAGGCATCTCTCAGCACTCAGTGACTCACGTGCACATGTATTTCTGGGCAATTTAGCAAGAATGTATCTCTGTGAGAGCAGGGATCATGTTTGTTTTGTGAACTGTGGATTAGTCAGGGACTAACATTGTCTTCTCAGTAAATATAAATGGATTTAAATAAATTGACTAAATTGTAATCTCACTTTCTTGTTTTTCTTGCTTTGATTTTAATTTGCAAATTAGGAACAATGTAATCTTCCTCTTTTGTGGCCTTATTTCTAGTTTTCTCTGTTACATGCTATTATAGTATAATGCTCATATTTTGAATACTTTCTAATTATTGCCAAGTTATAAATACTATTAATTAATATCCTGTTGACACTTCATAATATTCTGTTAATTGGCATTTAACACATTTCCCACTAAATGTATTTCAGGACATATTTATAGTTAGTGGTTATTGACACCAATTCATCATGGTTTCAATTTATGTGATCTTAATTTTCAAGTAAAACCTCGTAGAATTATCAGATTCCTCACAAACTTTCAAAATTTTTATAAAACATCTGCTGAGTTTTCAGACATTTGTTTTGGAAAGGAAAAAAATGTACCAGAGAGAAATTTTTACTTTGTTTTATTTTGAATAAAAGTTTCTACAGGTTATGATTTTACTGTTCTTTTTATGTAAAAATGATATTTCTTTCCCAGAGTTTATTCTCAGTGTTTATTTTGGCGCTTGAGGTTAGATTTGTGTAAGGCAGTGATTTTAAGTTCTCTCTTTTTCTCTGCATTCTTTTTTCCCTTCCCTCTTCCCTACTCCTTCCCTCCCTCTCTCCCCCCTCTTCTCTTCTCTCTTTATTTCCATACACATCTCACACATTTTATTTCATAAGAGGAAGGGTGGGTAATTATTAGACTGCTCTAATATCTAATCCTTAAAATTTTAAAAACTGATTTATTAACATTATCTATTGTGCTTTTTTTACTAAGATGATATAAAGAAAACTTGCTTATCTTGTAGAATTTTAATATTAATATTTTACCAAACTGATGGATATTGGTAAATTTTTGACTTCTTATTACTTTCAAATAGTTTTACTAATTTAATAGTAATTATCCTATTTTAATTAAATTCTAGCTCCTATGCTAAACACGTGGAGACTAACAAATTTTTTGAAGGAATAAATTACAGTATTTTTATTCTGGAAAAGTTTTTCATTTACTCTAAAGGTCTATGGATTGAGCCAAAGAAGTCTCAACTCAGGGCAAGAATATATATATAATATACATATATATTACATATATATGTAATATTTATATAAAATTTTTGTATCTCTCTTTTTGTATATTTACTTAACTACCTCTTAACTCTAGTAGTAGTATTTTTTTTGTTTGGGAAGATAATATTTTCAGATATTCCCTCTTTTTGTACTTCTTGTTCAGAAATCACTGTTTGACATTTATTGTATTTTTAAAGAAAGTGTATGTTAAATACGATGTAATTATCCCTAGTTTTTGGTAAAAAAAAAAATTAAGAACTTTAAGATTAGAAAACACCATCAGTATCTCTCATGGCAAAGCCTACTGTTAGGCATTTATCATAAAGTTTAGATTAGTATTAAATAAATCTATAATTAAATAAATAACATTGTGGGGCATCTGGGTGCCTCAATTGTTTAAGTATCTGACTCTTGATTTTGGTTCAGGTCATGATCTCAGGGTTGTGAAATTGAGCCCTGTCTGGGGCTCCACACTGAGCCTGCTTAAGATTCTCCCTCTTCCTCTTCCTCTGCCCCTCCCCCTCGCTCACACATACTCTCTCTTTCTCGAATAAACAAACAAACAAACAAAAAACATTGCCACCAAACATCACAGATAAGAACCAACTTGTAAAATCTTTAAAATGTGATCTTCAGTGAGAACCAGAGACATGTCATGTGTAGTTATTACCACATACAGGAAAAGGTGTTGCTCTCTGCATTATGCTTCTGTAGAATTTTAGTGTTCTATTTTAAACTGGTTTTTGATAGAGTGTATTATCTTTTTACCATTTGCGTCAATAGATAGTTTAAGGAAGAAATGAGTGTTAATCTTAACTTTATTTTGTTTTACCTGACTTAGACATACTTGTCTGGATCTTGGAGGTCAGGCATTAGGCAGTGAGGTCTCTCCTCTTCTCTGTATTCCTGATCTCTGTGACTAGCCCCATTCACCCAGCTATCCTCACCACAATCCACTCCATGCAGCCCTCTTTTAGTCACCTTCTAGATCAGCCATCAAGTTCTGTGGGTATTGCCTCTGATGTCTTTCTAAAACCCATTTGCTTCTTTCCAATCCTCCAGCCAGTACCTTCATTCAGAATCTAAATATTTCTTCCCTCAATTTCCGAACAACTTCTTACGTTAGTCATCTGCCACCCTCTCCTTCCTCCTCCCCTTCTCCTATCACTCTTGTTTCATTTCCCTGTAGCGAACCCCTGAACTCCAATCTAAAATGTATGTTGAAACGTTCAATAAGGCCTGTATCCCCTTTACAATCTGGTGTTTGTTCATCAGGCCAATCTAATCTTTGACACGTCTCCCACTGACACTCTGTCCTCCTGGCAGGCTGAATGAGCTCCTTGCAGTTACTGTGCTGTGTACTTGCCATATGCTTTCTTTTCTGCCTCTCTGTTCCTAAACTTCCCAGTATTTGCATGCATAATGTGTCCTCACCTTTTAAGAATTTCCTAAAATTTTCCCTGAAATTTGAATCCCTCAACAGTCACCACTTGGGCCACAGAGGTCTTTGCCTTTTTATCATTTACTACTTGGATCTTGCCACTGAAGACTTTAAGTGTGTGTTTCCCATCATGGGCCTGAGTAGTTGTGCAGAGGGGCTGAGAGGAAGCAATCTAGTGGAAGGGGGCCAAGGACACTTGTCTCTAAGATCTATATTGGCAGATCTGTGTTTTACTTAGAATATATTTATGGGAATATAAATATTCATTTATATTTGTAAATTATAAGGAAGCTCATTTATATTATTATAGGGAAGCTCAGAGAGATTCCTGGGGAAAGGCAGAGCATGAGGGATCCTAGGCCTCTCTTGGCACCACTGTTGCTGTTAACTACACTGTGGAGTGAGCTTCTGGAAGTAGGGATTAGGTCTGTCACCTGTGTCCCCTGTGTACCACATAGTGTTTGGCAAATAGATTGTATGCCATGTGCATAGTAGGCTCTTAATACATAGTAAGTGAATTGGGGATTCTAGATGATATGAATACACCCATATTAAATGGCTTTTAAAAAGTAATTCCTCTACAGCATTAAAACCTATTTAAAAGACAAATGAAACTCCCCCCCCCCAAAAGACATGTCTGATCCATGCTTTTTGATTAAGGCCTGTGGGCTCAAATGGGATTAAACCAAACCATTGTCATGCATATGTAAATATCACGAGTAGCTGGTCTAGCATTCTATTCCCTATGGAGGTTTAGTGAAAGGAACCTAACTTTGGCCAGTGCCCTTCTGATGAAGGAATAAGTTAGAAATATTAAAAATCTGCCTTCTCCATTTTAGGCTGCCATTTTTTTCCCCTAAGAGCCGCTACGCATCAGATGCCTTTTTGAAATACGAGAACACAAACGTATTGTCAGTACAATGGTCTGTGTTGATTGGTTTGTCTTTGGGGTGTTGTTGATTCATCAGCTGATGGAGATGCTGCTGGTGTTTCATGCAACCTGCTATGGTACGCGGGCTTTATTGGCTTCCCAGCAGCGTCGCTAATACCAATTGTCAGATTTTATAGACAGTTTTAAACCTAATGAAATACATCCTTGAGAAACTTCCCCAACCATTTTCGTATCTGTATGGTGCAAACGAAAAGAACGAACTTCCACAACACCAGGTAGTTCAGGACTGAAATCGTAGGAGATGATGACAACATGCTTATTTTGCTCTTGCCCATGGTGTCATTAACTGCACCATGGGACACTGATGCTGCCTCAGAGGCTGGTATTAATCTTTGCGCCAAAGCTTGCAGGAGCCCTGCGTGCATCCACTGACGTAAGTGTTGCTGTCCATCTTTTTGATCTTAAGATTACTCCTTTGGGATATAAGGTAATGTAAGGCTGCTGAACTTAAAAAATAAATAAATAAATAAAGTTAGTGAAGGCAGGAGATGTTCATTTTCTCCCAGTACTGAAAATGAAGAATACAAAGCCACACGGGAGACAAGAGTTCTATCACTATTGGGTAATTTACATACATTTTCCAATTTAATCATAACTCTGGGAGAGTTGAAATATTGTTAGTCCTATTATACTAACGAGAGACTGAGAGTGTGCTGGTATTTGATCACAGGTCTACAAGAATCCAAAGATACATCCTTAATTAGTACTTTAAATAGTCAGCTATCAAAGCACTTGTTTGACTAAATTTTTATTCTTTATTAAACCTAGATGCAAAAAAAACCATCCCTGTTTTCACAAGGAAAGAAATGTGGGCAACAATGTATGTTGAAGAATGTATAATCTTTTCATTTTTTTTCTATCTCTTTAAATATTTCTGAAATTGTGATATAGTCAGGATCTATGTATTGCCAGGAACTTGGGAAGGATGGGAGATTACTTTTTGGATAGAACCATTTGTAGGAATTTTCCAAATGATTCACAGGATCAACTTAATCTTCTGGAAAACATTTTGGGGACCACAAGCACATGTTGTGCCCCCAGGATATAGTATGCTTATTACATTGTGGTCTATGACTTTTCTTTTAGCATGCAAAATCCAAAGACCTAGATAAAAAAGGCTGATTTTAGCACTTTTACTATAAAACAAATACTTTCCTATAAGAGAATATCTTCATTCATATTGAACATACTACTATCTCTACCAACTACAATTAAAAAAAAAATCCAGCCATTGGGACCTCTCCTGGTGGTGATGGGAGCTGAGCTTCTCCTTTGAGGGTCTTTAGAGAGGATAGATGTTAATTGTTTAGTCCAATAAACACTTAATATAAAAAGTGCTTATGAAATGCTTGAGCCACGTAGAAGTAAGTTAACTATCTTCCCACCCAGACCATAGTCGCTCAAGGATTTAGGAATTCTCTCCCTTTTTGTTCTTCCAACCACTTTGGATTTAAAGCTCGGAATCTTTAAAAAAAGGACTATTGTGATTAGTTTTTCAAAAACCTCAGAATTTTGACAAATATTCCACATTTTCTTCGAATTAAAATAGCTATTTTAAAAAGTCAAAATGTGCTTAATTCAAAAATATGGGCTGGAAATAGTCATCAGAATGAGTTTTCAGAAAATTGAAGAAATATTTTTTTTGAAAAAGTGTGAAGTCGTTAATTAAATATTTGACCTTCTGTGGCTTCTCAAATGTCCATTTTCAAAAAGATAGAAGCAGTTAGAAGGAAAAGATATGTATGTAGACTCAGGGCAAGAGGAGAAAAGTAATTTAAATTGCCTTGATATATGTTCATAGATTGCAAATGAGCACTTCTTAAAATTTAAACCCTTGAATATGTTATCTAGGCACAGAGTGAGTCTCTATATACAATGCAATTCTGACTGCCTACCAGCTGTGTTCTGATTTCAGAAGATGACCTTCCCTATAAGTTTTATATGTAACTCATAAAATGCGTAGCTCTGGAGAACAATTATCATGACAGGGAGTATGCTTTCTTGATGATATGGTGGGGTCCTGTTTCCTACCTCTGTTTTTGAAGGATATTAAAGGTAAGATTAAAAATGTTCCAGTTGTTCTGCTTGCCTGATTGTAACAGTGGAGGAGACAAAATTGATTCTAGCTTATGGCTCCGTGTTTCAAAGTCATTCAACAGCACCTGTTGGCCAGCAGCTGTTGGAGATTATTGCACGGTTCCTTGTCAGAAACAGTGTGGCAACAATAATAAATCAGATTTAAACGGGTTCCTGAAGGGGTTTGTTTAAAAGATTTAAAAGTCCTTTTATAGCCAAAGATGTTAATTCTAAGTGGTGAACCAGAATAAACCCACATATATCTTGGTACCAACTTATAGTTTCTAAATCTGGATAGTGATCACACATACACTGAAGCCAGGACAGTTTTCTTCCAGAAATATAGCAACATTGAAAGCCTCCCTACCAAATAGGCTTGAAAAGATGGGAAGGGTATGATCTTTCTTTCTTTCTTTCTTTTTCTTTCTTTTTTTTTTTCTCTTTGGTTCAGGTAAAACAGAGGATACAGCTCTGATAATTAGAATTTCATATAGCAAATGTTCACATACATAGTGGATTTGAGGAAATCAATTTTCACTAATCTAGAAAATTCTCTTCTCAAGAGAGAAGAGATTTAAAAACTTTCATGATCTATTTAAATTCAATGTGTCTTTCATCTGTAAAGTGACTCTGAGGTCATAAAGTGGAATTGATTCCTCTCTTCTTAGCATATTATGATATTTCACATGAAGGCAAACTAGGTAGAGACATTCGCGGGTGAATAGGGAGGAGGGAAATGTAGGTTTTTACTTTATTATTTTCATGGTAATACATGCTTTATGCAATCCATCATTCCTGGTTGTCTAAATATGTGTTTTCCCTCAGGTAAAATCTCAAAAAATTCAGAAGATGTTTTGCGCTTCTGTTGGGGAGGTTGAATGATCTAGAATTCAAGCAAGCCTTGTATGACTTTTTATTTAATACACTTACTTCCTGTATCTTTATCTATACATACACCTACATCTATATCCCTATATATTCAAATGTTTATTTTTTATATTCAAATTTTATTTATGAGAAAAATAGATTTATTCTTAATCTTCTTTATCTATCTGGAGAATAGCCCACCTTGCTCATTTTACTTTGCAAACTTCCTTGCTATTCTTTTTACCTCCCTCCTACCCTTTCTTTTTATCCTTCAGCTGTTAAGGCATATAGGTCTGCTTTCAGAGGAGTAACTGAAATTAACCACGTACATCATTTTGGTGGCAACTTGGTAGGCACTGGTCATTTGCAACAAGTCCCTGCTCTTTTGGTAAAGGGAGTAAGAAATGCTACATAAGCTCTTCATGAGGAGAGAAGCCTTTCTATTTGGTAGCCTTGAGCCCACCCCTATCCCCTTTACACGTGGGTTGTGACTTATCTTTTGTGTCTTCCCAAGTATTCATACAGTTAGTTTAGGCTCCACCTAATGGAGAGGGGTTATGTTCTGTGCACCTGTGGCTTGTCCATCATTGAGTCTTTCCAGGCATCAAAGGTGTCCCTACTGTGCTTGACGTCAAGACTGAACAAAGAAAAGACATTCACAGAGACTATTCTTGAAATCTCCTATGCTAAGATCCCCTGTTTCTCCTATAGCTGCTTACTCCAGGGGAAGGGGAGAGGGAGACAAGCAGACTCCCTACTGAGTCTAGACAAACCCCCTCCCCAAGACTGGACTCCATCCAGACCCTGAGATTATGACCTGAGCATAAATTAAGAGCCTGTTGCTTAACTGACTGAGCCACCCACGTGCCCCAAATCTGGTTCCTTCTTAAAAATATTTTTGGTGTATTTGTCACATGTGCCTAGTAATTTATTTTAAGTGGTGAAGGGAAAAAGATGATGAGTAGACAGAATTCTAAGTGTGCTAGGCTCTTTTACCATTCTTTTTTTCCCATAAATTTCATTTGGTAACATACAAAAATTGTAAAAATCAGAATAGGTTTGGGGTGTCTGTGTGGTTCAGTCAGTTAATCATCCAACCCTTGATTTTGGCTCAGGTCATGATCTCAGGGTGGTGAGATGGAGCCAGAGTCCTGCTCCTTGCTCAGTGGGAGGTCTGCTTGAGGTTCTCCCTCTCCCTTTGCCCCTCCCCCAACTTGTGTGTGCTCTCTCTGTCTCTCTAAAGAAATACATTATTGAATACAGAAAATTTATTAAAAGGGGACAAATAAGGCACTAGATTCCTCTACTATTGCTTATTTTCTTTACCCTTTTGCCCCCTCCTACCCAGAACCTTCTTGTAAACTCTCAAGATTAATTTTAGTCATTGCATGCATTTCCATACTGTACCTTGTCTTTCTGCAGAGCAAAGATAATACTGTGGTTCACAACTCAACTTTCCACAGCCCTTAGGGAATATGTTTTTATTATTTTTCAGCAAGAACACTTAAAATATTATTAGCTATATTTTGGACTTCCTTGCATTCTTAAACACAGAATATAGATAATAAATTTACCTATCTTTGTAACTCATTCACTATTATAGTTCTGATTTGAATAAATGATCACATTGCACACTCTTGGTTCATTTAGAATGGTTTACCTCTGTCTACATATAATCCCAAACTCCTGCACTATCGTCACCCTTAATTTGTTTCTTCAAAACTGTTTAATTTGGAATTAAAATCATTAAAATTGATAAGATTATTTATGAAAAAAAGGATCCTCCTATGGATAAAATGCACATTTATTTTAGACATTAAGGAGAATTTGTTTGTTTGGGGAATATTTCCTGTTTCTTGACTCTTTACTGGAAACGGCCAGTTCTCATTTTTACATGTCTCTAAGTTACTACAGTTTCATTAGAGATAATGGATTTTTGTACTAACAGAAAGATACAATGGAAATAATGTTTGCCCACTGAAGGACAAGAATATACTGTATTTTTTTTGTTTGGTTGGTTTTTTTGGTTCATCAAGATGATGGTTCATAAAGAAAAAGTAAATGTTCCATTGACAAAGTTATGTATTTTAGCTTATTAAATGAAATAAATGACAGTGAAAGAAAGTCATTTTCAAATCTGTGGTGCTTGGCCCTTACTAATTATGTTTTTGCCTATGGAATATAGATTTTGGAGAATTTATTTGGAATCAGTGATACACAAGCTGCTTTTATATGATAGAATATTTAATGTTTCCCTTCAATACGAAAGTATTGTAATGTTCCTTTCCCCTTCAATGTAAACAGAACACACTCATTCTTTAAAGACCAACAAATTCCCATTTCTTCTTGAAGTATTATTTATAGCCATCCGGCCTGGCATGAAATTCACTTTAAAGATAAAGCAAATATGGCCAAATGTCTCTGGTCTTTCAACTTTTCTCTATGATTGGCATTTTATTAAAAAAAGATTTTAATAAATAGCAAAGTGTGATAGCAAATGACTAGGTAGATCTTGAGGTAGTCAGGAAAGAGTCAATGGAAGAATCCAGAACTGCATGTTGCAGGAGCCAGAAGAATGATGGAATGGCTGGAGAATAGAAGGTATGGATTAGAGGAATAGAATGTCCTTGTTCTAGACAACAAATTGTCAGAAAAGTGGACATGTGCCAGAGCAGGTAGGACTTTGGAAATCAGGAGAGACATTTGCATTTTCTTCTAAATAGAGTTTAGGTAGAGATGTGGCATACTTCTGACTTATATTTTTGAAAAATTTCTTTGGCTGTCATGTGTATAATTTATTATTGGGGTGCAGGATCTGAGGTCGGGAGAACAAGCTGTAGGAATCCAGGTGTGATGACTGGTTCACATAGGGTGGGTTTCAAAGAAATGAGAAAAAGCAGACATGTACGAGATATTTTGGCAGGTGGAATCCTAGTACTTACTGGTGAACTGAATGGAGGTAATGAGGGAAAAAGGAGAAAGTTAAGGCAATTAGGGAAGTAGAGTTAAGGATAGATCCTAGATTTTGGTCTTGAGCAGTTTTATAGCTGGTGATATCATTGAATACGCCAGAATAGATTGGGAGTAGGGTAAGATTTTTAGGGGAGGAAAGGGCATGGAATAAAGAATTCTGCTTTAGCTCTATTGAATTTGAGATATCTTCTAGGAATCTAAATAGGACAGAGTTCTGGAGAAGGTGGGAGAGGTTATGACACAGACTTTACAGACCACATGTAGAGAACTTGGTCTTTGGTTGGGAAGAGTGTGGTTTCATCCCTAGCAACTGGAAGGGAAGTGGTGTCTGGGACAGGTGCTGGTAGTTTGGTAGATTAGTGTTGTGAACATAAGCGGGTTTCTTTCTCATTGCTTCTAGTTTCCTGAAAGAGTATGAAGCAAGACCAACAGTGGAAAGTATGGTAGGGGAGAGGGATATCTTCTGCATTTGAAGAACACGAAAATATGGATACCTCATCTATGTCTTTTCCAGTTATTTATCTTACATTTGGCTACTGTGTGCTTTGTACGCCAGCCTGGACAACCTAGCGGAAGCTGGCGCTGTGTTTATCCCCTCTGCACTTGTACCATTTCAGTGGGCAGGTCTAGTTCCAGGTTCTGTCATTTATGGTTCATTATTCATGCACACACCAATATTTGCTGTGTCGACTTATTGAGTAGCAGAAACTGAACATAGTCATTCTGACCTTGAGTTTTTCATCATTCCACCCTAGATTTCAGTTACATCAGAAGATTCTATACATAAGTGCTACCTGCCGATGAGATGGCCCATTAACGATACTGAGATTCTCTAAAGTTGTGTTTTCTGAGTATAAAGCAGAAAAAAGGGCCCTTGGTCCTGTGCACACATACTAAATATTTGATCATGGAGGAATTATTTAACTTCCCGTCTTTAAAACAAGGAATACAGAAATCTGATAGAGTGGGTCACACAATTATGAAAAAGTAAGGATATAAGGCTTATGAAATAGTAAACATTCAATGTTGTCTTTAGACTCTAACCAAGCACAAGTATATCAGGTATTGTATTTTGTTGGGAGAATTATGAAGCCGTAATTGTTTGAAATATAACTCAGGAATCTATTCAAATAAGAAATCATATAGAATTTACTCCAAAGTAAACAATTAACACTTTTTAAAATAACTGAGAACAACTATATTGATCTCAATATAGATAATTTACCAGTAAAAATGTAAACGTATTAACTAAAACCAAATTAGAGGTTAAAAATGTAAAGGTGTGATAATATTTGAAGGTACAAATCAAGAACACAGTTGTTAAGAAGTTATTTTGATCATATCAGATCTCCAGGGTTCCCACTCTCCCTCCTTAAAAACATTCACATAAGTTTAGGCTGATCAGAATTATCAGTGTCTTTGCTCTGAGATCATCAAAATCATGTGTCCAATCATAGAATCACTGGTGACAAATGGGAGATCATAAGAGACCCAGAAAAGGGACCTCACTTATGTACCCCAAGAAAAGGAAATAAATAGCACCGGAATCAATATTTGCTTCTTCCTGTAGTTTATCTGTGTTACAGATTGTGAATGTATTTTAAAAAAACATATTGCTTAATGTAATAGTATCCATAAGTATTTCATCATGAAAAGCATTAAACATTTTAAATATATAATATGGAATATGCCATCTTTGGTAATTATTTTTATTCACCATATTCTTGCCAACTCTAATTTTTATTAAGATAATTATTTTTATTCACCATATTTTGCTAACCCCAATTTTGTTAAGGAATTTAATACTCTCACACTTGGGAATTTGAAATGTTCTTTTAAAAAAATTTTAACATGGTTGTTGAAGGATGGTATTACTTTTAATAAACATAGTATTCCTTATTGTTCCTAAATAAATCACTTCTTTTTATATAATCTGCACAGAGCATTGGAACTGATGAATAAAAATACAGCTTTTTAACTTGCAAGGTTTTTTATGCATCTTGGGCCTGCTTATTTTTGCAATTGTGTGCATTTAAAAATCACTATTTATGTTTTGTAGTCTAGCTTTTGACTGTAGTGGAAATTTGGATTCGAGACAATGGGAGCTGTGATGTACAATATATAACCCTGCATCCAATGGAGAAAAACCACCCCTCTTGTCTGTGCTTCAGTCAGCAGGAGTTTTTATTTCAGTTTGTTTAGAAGAACCAGAGCCTGTCATCTGCATGGCATACAATATTTGACAGAAAAATTTTCTTTTGCCCTTTGTAGCTTGAATGCTGAATGCCACAAAACTTCTGTCTAGCTGAATAACAGTTTAAAGTGTCATCTGTGACAATGGCAACAGTAAAACTAAATCAAATTTTAAATTATTATGCATACTAGGCTAAGAACTATTATCTGAATACCAAATAGAGCCATGAAAAGTCTCTATGATTCAGATTATACAGAAAAACATTTTAAAAACAGGTATATAATAAAAACCACTTTGGGAAACTCTTTGGCATTATCTACTGAAGTGGATATGTGCCTACTCTCTGATGCTGTGGTTCAGCCTGGAGGCATATGCCCAAGAGAAAGGTATGCTCTTCCGCACCAAATACGCATCCAAGAATGCTCATGACAGCACAATGAAATTGAAAGCGTGGAACTAACCAATGACATCAGTGTTAGCATGGTAAAATATTTTGTGGGCTAGTCATATAAGGAATACCATACAAGCAGTAAAAATGAACAAACAGCTACTGAACTTGACAGCATGAGTAAATCTTCACACATATGATTGAGCAAAAGAAATTTGACATCAAAGAGTACATACTGCATGATTCCATTTATATAACAAAAAATTGATACAATTTATCATGTTAGAAGTTAGGATAATCGTTATCTTAGGGTGGAAATAGGAATTGGGAGGGTAGATTCTTGGGTATGGGAAATATCTTCTCTTGACCTGGATAATGGTTATAAAGGTTTTTATTTATGATCGTACATGATAATATTGTGATAATACATTATATGATAACACATGAATATTTTGTGATAAGTGAAATCATACAAAGATAAATGTTGTGTGCATTTTTCTCTGCATATTATATATACAAAATACATGCCATATTTAATATATATAACTTACCTATTATATATGCAGTATATGCAATATGTCAGTATTTAACATATACCAATTTTTAAATATTTTAAAAGGAAGAAAAAAATCTCATGAAATAAAAAATAGTCCATTCCCTCTTCACTACAGATAAATCAATTATGTACAAGTCGTGTATGGAGAATTTATGTATATGTTAAAATAAGCTAACTGTATTTAGATTTTTTTAAATCACAAAATAGAACTTTGTTACATTTTGGTCAATTTAGGAATTAAAATGAAAACTTACGGGGCACCTGGGTAGCCCAGCGGTTAAGCATCTGCCTTCGGCTCAGGGCGTGATCCCGGCATGATGGGATCGAGCCCCACATCAGGCTCCTCCGCTATGAGCCTGCTTCTTCCTCTCCCATTCCCCCTGCCTGTGTTCCATCTCTCGCTGGCTGTCTCTCTCTCTGTCAAATAAATAAATAAAATCTTAAAATAAAATAAAATAAAATAAAATAAAATAAAATAAAAAGAAAACTTTCTTTTCCTGAATAGTCTTCAAGTATATTAACTGTAAGCAAATTTAATATAATTTAATGTGATTTTAAGGAATTTTTCTTGGTTTTCATTGAGTTCAACATTTCATTTCAATTTTAAGTTAAACCATTTTATTTTGCTCTTCCTCTATGTGACACACTATGGTTTTTATATAATAAATGTTTCTTTTTTTTTTAAGATTTTATTTATTCATTTGACAGAGATACAGCTAGCGAGAGAGGGAACACAGCAGGGGAGTGGGAGAGGAAGAAGCAGGCTCCCAGGGGAGAAGCCTGATGTGGGGCTCGATCCCAGGACTCCGGGATCACGCCCTGAGCCGAAGGCAGACGCTTAACGACTAAGCCACCCAGGCGCCCCTATAATAAAAGTTTCTAATACGGCCTCCCAGTTTGAAAATTTTGTACGTAAGAGTACTATTGATTGTAGCAAGCGAGTATGTATGTAAACCTATAGATTATTTACCTACCACTCAAAAAGTGCATTATGAAAGGTAGAAGACTGGTATAAATGTGCCTGGCACCTGACAGCTGAACATGGTAATATAAAATTTAGGAAAGTGTTAATGTTCAAATGCACAATATATTACTTTTTAAAAACTATTTTTCATAATCCCTTGGGATGCATCATCTGGGAGGATAATAAAGGTGATATCAAGAGCTGCCATTTACTAGGCATATGCTATGTGCTAGGCACATAATGCCATGGTTGATAATATATTTGCTACCTATATTTCTAGAAAGAGTTAATTTAAACGAGAATTTTTTTTCTGCCTTAAAATTAATGAAACCATTATTTACCTTGTTAAAGAGAAAATCAGCCATTTGAAAAGAATGCTGTCCTTTGATGGCTATCATCTGATATTTAAAGATTCTCTTAAAAGTTTGGCATCAGGGGAGAATAAAAGCAAATGCAGTTATCTTACCTTATCTTGTAGATCTATATAAATCCACAGAAATACCTAATGTTCTGAAACGAGAAGTTTTGTTTCCGATGGCATTCCTTTCCATTATGTGATTTGAACAAGTTTAGGGAATTTTCCCATCTACTTTGTATGGAAAAAAATAGATTGAGACTATTTCTTTGTGTATCTAGTTGCCTTGGAGCAAGAATGAAAGAGAGGAGTTGTGGTGGACATAGTAAAATGCTTTTGCTATTTCAAGTTAGATTTTGTTTGTGAAATAATAGTGTCTGAGCAAGAGACTTTCTTTTAGGAAACAAAAATGAAGTATTTTAGAAAAGGACTTATTAAAAGAAAGGACATGATGGTCTTTTACATTGCTTTAAGAAGCATATGCAATAACTCTCGGGGTTGAAAATGTCAGGAAATTAATCTTAAAATTAAATCCAACAGGAAGTTAGACAGTATTAACAAGCTTGAAATAAAACAAAACAAATTTATCCACCCACTCCTAATTCCCTCCCAGTCATCTTCCTTTTAGGTGTCTAATGTTAATATTTTTTGACTCCTTTTTCTGATATTTTAATGATAGGTTTTTATTCATATTTCTCAACTTGTTAATTTTAGATAACGTCAGTTGACATTCTGTTTTTCTAAATTACAATTTAGTTTTCTTACATCTGATCTTCCTTGACTATCCTTCTAATATAGTTACATCATATTTTATTTTTATTTTTTTAAAGATTTAATTTATTTATTTGAGAGAGAGGGAGTGTAAGCAAGGGGAGGGCCAGAGGGGGAGGGAGAGAGAATACTAAGCAGGCCTCATGCTCAGCATGGCTCCATGCCTAACATAGGGCTTGATCTCGGGACCCTGAGATCATGACCTGAGCCAAAACCAAGGGTATGATGCTTAACTGACTGAGTCAACCAGGTGCCCCATCATTGGTATTTATATCTTATGATGTAATGTTCAGTGTTAAAATACCTTCTGTTCCCATCTTGAGAGCTATCTATGTCCTATCTTGAGAGCTTATTTTTCATTTATGTTTCCTGAGTTTCTAGTTCTTCTTGTACTTCTTGTACCATTATATTGTTTCCCCCCTTCAAACATATTTTAGTATATTATTCTAAATAGCCCCACTTTTTTTTTTTCTTTTTAGATCTCTCTGCCCAAATCCCTCTGTGTTTTGCCCGAATTTGGAGTAATTGTTCCCTAGGCTTACTATAGTGTTTTCCTACATTTAATTCACACTTTCCTCTTTTTTGGTTAATTTTTTCATTTTGCTGGAGCACATCCTCAAGTAGTTTCTTAAGAAATGTTGCATGGGCAATAAACATTGAGTTTTTTTAAGTTTGAATAATTATATAAAATGATAGCACTTTTAGTTTATATGATTATTCCTTCAAGTTTGGATAATTTTTCTGTGTGTGTGTGTCTTTTAATATAAATTCTTCTATCTCCATTTTGTATTTTTGAAGGTCCTATTTATCAAATTTGACCTTCTTGTATTGCTGATTTATGTCATCTTTCCCCTTCTAACCTATTTTTCTTTGTTCCTCTTTTATAGGCAATATCTTCAACTCTATCTTCCAAAACTTGTATTAAACTTTATTTTAGAAATATTTGTAAGATTCCATTTTTATATTACTCTGTTCTTCTCTTTTTGAATTTCTCTAAGAATAGTAATTAGAGGTTTCTTCCTTTTTAAAAAAAATGTTATCATCATTCCTTTTGTATAATCTTTTGTCTTCCAAATTTTTCTGCAGTTTAATCTTGATTCTTCTTTTCTATGAGGTACATTTCACCATTAAAAATTATGCATATCTTTATTCTCTCTTTTTTTTAAGATTTTATTTATTTGAGAGAGAGGAGAAAGCAAGAGAGCAGGGGGAGTGCAGAGGGAAAGAGAGAAGGAGACTCAGGAAGGAGCCTGACTTGGGGCTCTATCCCAGGACCCTGGGGTCATGACCTGAGCAGAAGGCAGATGCTTAACCAACTGAACCACCCAGGCGCTCCTGCGTATCTTTATTCTCTATTAATATTTCACTGTGGACCTAAAATGACTTGATTAAGGAGCTGATCGAGGTGATTGAGGAGCTGACTGAGATGACTGGGGGGGTGTGAGGAAGGACAACAGGTTGATTAGGTAGAGAGCCAGCTGTTTTTGCTAGGGCAGTGTCAAATGCAACAGTGTGCAGATTTGCTTTCCCCTCTGGGATCATGTGGTTTCTCAAAAGAGGTAACCTCCATACTTTTCCCTGGGGGAGAGATGGCTAGAAGTATTTGGGGCCACAGCTGTTCTTGACCACAAATGGAAGAAGTGTTCACCTAGGTAGAAAAATTTTCATTCTTTTTGTCAAATTATGTCTCTTAATAGAATCACATTTTATGAATAACTTCTATTTCACATAAGTGATCCATTGAAGAAAACTTCACGATTTTCATTACCCTTGTAACTCTCTGAAGTTTCGCCTTTTTTTGATGTGTATTTCAGTGGATGGTCGGCTTAAATCCCAGGATTTGGGAAAAATCCTAGTTTTAAAATTATAGTCCATTTGATTATGTAGAGACCTGGCTGTTAAACTGCAATATCATGCACCGAGCAAAATGTTAAATTGTTTAGCACATTATATTATTTATTCCAAAATAGCTCATCTTTGAATTGACTACTCTTCTATGTTGACTTTGTACAAAAGTTAAAATAATTTTGGAAAGGCAAATTATTGAGATGCTGAAATCACACTGTCATTGATTTCAAGTAGCTTATAGGCTGGTAGAATTAGATATATGCCTCAGGTAACATAGCTTACTTCTTAAAATTAGACAGAGAGTACATGAAATTCTGGAATAAAAATGTTTAAATGCCGAGAAGCTCTCTTCTGTTATTTTTTTCCTCCCTTGGCTACCAATATACATATATGTATCTATAGTGTAGTTAGTTCTGTACCCAGAAGAATTAGCAGCAGCAGCTTTGGAGAGAAAAGGTAAGAGGAAGAATGCCCTGAGCATCCCTTTGAATAGCTCAGGCAAGAACAGGTGTTATTATCCCAGGAGGAAACTGTAAGTGACTTTTTTGTAATTGGAAGTGTGTCTGGCCCTGATAAGAACTCGAGGATAAGGAAACAAGAGACTACTAGTAAATAGCCAAAAGGAAGAAAGAAAAGCTTGCTGTGTTACTCCACTTAAATATATGTCATTTCTCTAAGGACTGCAGGTTTTACAAAGAGATGAGGCCTAATTTGGGATGCTACTTACCTCTGTTTCCAAAAGAAAAACTTTCCTCAAGAATGTGGTTTTAAGTAGGCCATGGACCAAAAGTAGGCCATAAGGCATGCCAGGCAGCTTTATGAACTTCAAGGTTCTAGGAAATTTCATCCATTGGAGAGTTCCTCAGCGTTAAACAGTTTTAGAAAAGAAATAGCAGTAAAAATTAACCAGGCTAGTGGAAATCTCTCCTGCAAGAAATGACTGGATGGTAGAGCCTGAGCAGTTTTGCTGTTGTTTTGTTGGCCGGATGGTTTGCTCTGAGTATTTTCTTCTTGATTTTTACTACATAAATACAATTTTGCAAGGCTGACAAGAGAAAATAAAGTAAGCTTTCAGGAGGCTGTAAGATAACATCATACATTTTTGAGGTTTTTAAGACTGAGATTCTATTTTGTTTCACTTAAAAGGAATGTTATAATGTCGCATATTTTTTGCTTATTCTACATTTTGCTTATTCATGAAACTTAGAAGAAATTCTGTCCATTGACAAGCTCTCATTGTGTATTCATCACCACACTAAACCCTCATTTACTCTAAAATTAAGTGTTCAATGATATGCATGTTATAAATTCCTTCTCAGTTGCAAAATTTTCTTGGTGCCTAAGAAATTGAACTTTAATCACTTAGCCACAGTTGAGCAAAAATAGTACTTTGACATACATTGTCAGCATGTTCTTAGATTTTGATAAATATGGGCAAAATCAATAGATAGATACAAGAGGAGTGTCCAAATAAAACCCTCATACTTCAGAAGCTTTTCTTAACATAACTCACAGCTGTAGACTTTTCCTTTGAATAATAAGAGAAAACCGTTTTGACAACCGGAAAGCATGAACACCGCTTTCTATTCAATGAGGACTTCTTTGCGGGAGGCAAAATAGTAACAAAATAAATACAATCACTAACTTTAAAATGCTATTGTACTTAAAGGTAATGTGGGTCCTAAAATTATTTAGTGCTTCTAGTTTAGATAGGTGGGAACACTGTTTGCCTCCACATGCCCATATCCGATTGGCACTTTGAATTTGAATATTCCCTATAACTGGAGTCCTCTTCATCCACTTTCTTTCTTCTCTTGTAGTTATACTTTTAACATACCACCCTCTCAGCTCTTTCCTTTCAGACTTTCACTTTGCTTAATTCTTATCCTTTTTGAAGATAAACAAAATTTATATGCTCCCCTCTTTTGCATTCATGTCCATAACTGCTGCCTCATATCCATTCTCTCCTCAGCTGGTGACAATCTGCCTTCAGTTTCCAACTCTCTATAAAGCTCTTCTCGTTAAGTTCACCCTTAACTTCTGAATCCAGTGAAGATTTTTCTCTGTCTTCCCTGAATTCTTTGTGGCATTTGCCATGTCTGAGCACTCCCTCTTTTTTTGAGGACTCTTTCCCATTGACTTCTGAGATGACATTTACTTTGAATTCTCTTCTGTCCTCTTAGGTCGATCCTTCTAGGTAACTTTTATACATTCGTCTGTGTAATTCTTCCATACTGAAGTTCCTCTGAATTCCAAACTTTAGCTCCTTTTCAGTTCCATAGACTTTCTCTGTGCATCTGCAAACACTTCCTTGGCATCTGTTCCAAGTGTACATGGGAGATTCTCAGGTCTATACCTTCAACCTGACCTGTTGCCCCTTCTGCATTCCATACCTGAGTGCCAAAAAAGAAAACCACAGACTATCCTCGAGTCTTCCTTCTCTTTTACCCCCACATATAATGAATTCCAAATCTCATTGATTTTACCTTCTCCTATTTTTTAAATTGTTCCTTTTTTTCTCTTTACCTATTAGCAGTTCTCTTTAGCCATGGTTAATTTTGCTTGCATTGCTAGACTAGCACTCAGGTTTGCTCTCTTGTCCCTAGTTTTGCCAACCTCATTCAGTTATTCCTTTAATCTCCCTGCCTTTTAACATTTATCATATTGTTGTATTTATAATAGTTTGTATTATGCATTTGATTTTACTTATTTACTTATAAGTCATGTACTCCATTATTAGTTCAATAGGTACCAATTCTATATCAGTATTATTTTTGTTCTTGTCATTCACTTCATATTATAGTAAATGCTTAAATTTGGTTATAAATGCTTAAATATAATATATTTATATATATAATATATATAAATATAGTATATTAGTATATAATATATAAATATAGTATATTAATATATATAATATATAAAAATATATATAAATTGTGTACATAATATATATAATTTATATAATTATATATAATATATATAATTTATATAATATATATAATTTATATATATTTATAATATATATAATTTAAATATAATATATTAATATATAATATAAATGCTTGTTATAAATGCTTAAATTTGGTTTTTTTTGTGAACAGGTGCATGAACAAATACAGTCCAGCTGTTCCAAAGCTAGATGATAATAACCAAATGAGTAGTGGGGCATGGATGAGAACTACACGTTGAATTTGGAAGGGTCTTTTAGCAGCTACTTTAGAAATAGTCTTGGAGAAGTTCTCCATCTCTTCCTTGTATTTGCGAAGTTGATCTGTATTAAAAGCAGGGTAATTCAGAAATTTAATGTAGAATTTAAATACAACCTCGGTGTTGGATCTACTAAAGAACTATATTATATAGTGAGTACGTGAGATAAATAAATGATGTGTGAAAAACATTTAGGAAGCATGATGAATTATTTCTCAATTTCTAGAGGAAATATAGTATGCCTAAGGCATAGATTCAACTAAACTATTGTATAGGTATAGATTTGTCTAAATAAATTAATGCTATGTCTTCATAGAAATGAGATAGCCAAACATCTTTCCATTTTTTAATTAGGCAGACGTGTGCTTAAAGTCCATCAAAATGAAGTCAAGGGCCATGTGGAATACTTTCCTCTGACTTCTGAAAATTTAAAAATTAATTTAGTGCTAAATGGTTTTGGGATTCACAATGTATAGGAATAAGTATTGCAATGACAGCAATTTGCCATTACACATAGTAAGGGTCCATATCTGAGTGAATCTGCTGAGGAGTCTAGTTTGAATCTTTGGGAAAAGAGAGAACGGAGGTGTTATAAAAGTGAAATATAAGCGAAATGTGCACCTCTGCTATTTTTACATAAAAAAGACCTTTCCCTTCCACTGAAAAAAAAAGTCATTTTTTTCTCACTCCTGGATTGCTTGTTTATCTGTATTAAGTAAATTTCTGAGAAAAGTACAAACATTCATGCACATTGTCTTTACATCTTAAAGAGTATGTATTCAAACTTGCTACTACACAAAAAATAGAAGCTTACATCATGAATTTCGTTTTTATGAAGGATTTTTTTTAAATAGTGGTCTGAAAACATTATTGTTCTTTCATAAAGGTGGAGAGACCACATTTTGCTATAATATAGCTACAATTACTCTTTTCATCAATAGCTTTGTTAGTAGGTCAGGGAGAAATCTTATCTAACAAGAAGAGTCCATGGAGAAAAGAGACTAACCACATCAGAATTGAAATTAAATTGAAAAAATTTAAATCAAGGATACCATTTTTGCTTCTTTTTGGTATGATGTGCAAATTCATGCATTTTAAATGGGAAATGGGAAATTTCATAGCCGCTGAACAGCAGTGATGTGAGCTCTGTGGTCAGGGTGGATGCGGGGGACAATATACCTGTGGCAGCTTTTGCTCATTTAAGGAAATTACACTCGAAACATTCTGACTACATTATAGAACCACAAGGAACTTTACAGTGATTTCTTTTTGGTTGAACAAAGTACTTGCTCTTTTTCAGCTCAGAATCGTTTCTAGTCTTGCTACACTTAACAGGCGGTGCAGATCCAGTCATAGAAATGTATGTGCACACACCAGCACACACACACATGCAAAATTTCACTAACACCTATGTACTTCTATGTGTGTGTCGCACTTAGCAATCAACTAGAATTTGTGCTTTGAATATTTACCTCATTAATAAAATGCCCTTCACTTACTCTCTCTGTATATGGGCTCAGGATTTCATATTTAATATGACACAGAATAGAATGATAGGTTATGTGAAATTGAGATCATGGTATCAATGATCTTTCTATGATGCAGAATGAAGTAGGGACTTTGACCAGAGAGAAAAAGTATGTATGGTAATTAAATGCATTCATATTATATTAACTAAACTTGTTGAATATCGATTTCCTTGTCAAATTACATAATATTTTAATTAACACAAATACATTATCAAGTTGTAAGTAGTACACTGGTGTTTTGCATTAAGACAGTTGCATAGATGTGCACTAACATTGAGTCTAACAGCAAGGATGAATGTAGCAGCCACATTTAGAAACCAACTCCAAGAATAGAGCTATTTACAAGCAATTAGTATATGTGTGCTTTGTTAGGAAAAGGAGAACTTATTGTGAGTGGGGATGAAAGAGTTAGACATAAGGATTCTATTTCCCAATAAAGCTCCATTCTTGTAGAAACACTTTAAGTCAGTTTTTAGCTTACAGCTGTTTTCTGATGTTGGAAAGTGGAACACTAGGGTTTGAAATGGTTCTGGGGACACAGCCTTTCCTGTCAGGGATTCTAGCAGATGCTGATATAATTTAATATTCGTGGAAGACGGAGCAAATATAGAATAGCATCAAATTGATTTTTCAGAGTTTTCAAGCCAGATGTCCCTTGGCATTTACATGGAAGAAGTCTACTCTGTACCACGTTGCATATTTTCGTGTTCAAGTTCTCAGCCATAGTATGTAGTCATTGGAGTTTTGACAGCCATCTGCTTAGGCCTTACTTTCTCTATTCAGCCATAGCTAAAATTGAACATTTTTCATAGTGGAAAATTCCAGGTAGTTTTGATTATAGAAAACTAGTATTCAATATTAAAAATAAAAGTAGTATGTATCTTTTGCTTAGTAATAACTCCTGTATTGACAGAGAATATCTTACAGCTGTGCAAAATAAATAAGCACTTTGAAAACAGATATCCTAATTATCAATAGAGTTGATTTTAATTTTGTACAAGGCTCAAGCTAGACACTGACAGAGTTACATAAATGAGTAACTTTGGAGTGATTAGCCCAAGGCTGGTCTCATCTTGTACATAACAAACACTCTATAATATTTGCTGAATGAATGATAAATTAATATGTTAGAATCCATATATAATAGTTTGTAGAAATTTTTACCAACAGTTGATAAGTTTTAATATGTATAGATGTACATACACATATGTCTGTGTGATATGTATGTTTATATAGTGCAAGTGGATCAAAGAGTTTGATGAGATCTTTTGAACACTAACTGTATACTTTTGAACACCACATGTTAGGTATTCTGAATTTTCAAAACTAGTATGTAATATTTTGTTCTAATGTCATGAGTATATCTACATAAATCAAATAGAATAAAAAATATTTTTTGAAATGATAAATTTTATGATATAAATTAATGGATAAGGAATAGGAAAGGATGGGGAAATTTTTTTATCGTGAGGATGGATTTTTAGTTGATTCTGACGGAAATATTAAATTGAGAACTATGGCTAATAAATCAAATAGGGAAACTAACATAACCTAGGTGAGGTAGGTGATGAGATAGTGTTTTTTCCCCCATTTTTATTGAGGTATAATTGACATATGGTACTCTATGTTTCCGGTGTATGGCATAATGATTTTGCTTACATATATTGTGAAATGATTCCCACAGTAAGTTTAGTAGATGAAAGAAAGAAAGAAAGAAAGAAAGAAAGAAAGAAAGAAAGAAAGAAAGAAAAAAAAAAGAAAAGAAAAGAGAAAAGAAAAGAAAAGAAATGTGGCTTTTTTCCTTATGATGAGAACTCTTAGAATTTACTCTGTTAACAGCATTCATATACACCATGTAGCAGTGTTAACTCTAGTCCTCATCCTTAGTACTAATCTAATTTTAGAGTTAGTGTTTTCAGATTAAGATAATGAAATCATTTGACTAGAGCATGAAATTTTAATGGAGAATAATAAGAGACAAATTTAAAATAGATTTAGGTAGGGAAGGGGGTTAGAGTCAAATTACAGAATACTTGGAATACCTGGCTGAAACATTTATATTTAATCGGAGAGTCAAGTGAGAGTTATCAGAGGATCCAGAGAGGGGCAAGAACATAAAGGAAGTGGACTTCTATGGACCTTAATCTGACCATAATGCACAGGCATCTAACAAAAATGATAATTTCTGCTTTGAATAAAAATAGGGCTTTAAGCTGCATCAGTACTGATTGAAGATAATGTGAATTTAGAGCATAGTTTCAAAAAACAAGGATTAAACCTGATAATTAGAAGTTAAAAGAGAAGGATTTATCTCAGCTACTTCTAAAACAATAGGAATGCACACACACATACAAAATACCATATTTTACTCATATTTTTAAATGACATACTATTTCTATTGCTCCCTATCGTGTAACTTTTTCTGATTCATATTGAAAATCAGACTTTTATGTTGTATTCATGCATTAATTGATCTATTTATCAAATATTCCTTGAACTCTTTCTTGAGTCCATCATTACATTAAGCAGATATATTATTAAACAAGCTTTCAATTTAGTTTAGAGAAAGACAATAAACAAATGTTATTATGAGTATCTAGAAATCCTAAGTCCCCAAATCCATCTATCAGTTTCATAAGCATGATTTACAAGTCTGCTTCATTACTGACAGGATAGACAAAATACAGAATAACACTTTACTGGGCATGCTTGCAGTAGCCAAGCAAATATATAGCATTCGAAAATGTTGTTTAAATTTCTTGTTTCAACATGTTTGGGACCAGTTAATGTTTACAGTTTTGTGAGTAAATAAATCTATATAGTGAAAACATTTCATTCAATAAGTTGATCTTCTTGAGTTTTGAATAAATTTTGGAGCCTGAGGGAAACAATATGGTCCTTAAATTTAATCTTCTGTGTGTGTCTAAGTTTAAGCTCCTAGTATTATCAGTGCTTTACTATTATTGTCATATTTTGAATAAACAAATTACCATTTGGAATATTCTACTCTGCCCAGTAACTTCTAGCCATCACCCAATCTGGTGACAATCTCGAGATTCAATATTAATAATGAAAAATGACCAACCTTTGGCTGTCTTGACATGACTGAATCCACCAAATATATATTTCACTTCCAAAATAACCCAGGATATATTATCTAGATATGATTTTAGATGATACAGTATATTGTTACATTTACTAGTAGTAAAAAAATAGATAAAATATTGTTAGATTGAAGGTGAGAGCAATAAGAGAAATGAGCAGACACCAGTCAGAAGTTGCATCGATAAAACTGAGGAGCAATTTACTTGGAAAGCAAAAATCTCATGACACTAAAATGAGATGACGAAAAAATTACACTGTGTACAAGTGTGGAGAAAAAATAGCTTGTGATACTGTAGTGATCTGAGAGCTCATTATGCATCAGCAATGAAGAGTTCTAACTACCATGCAATTAAAATACTAGAGTATAAATAAGAGTGTATCATGTGTGGTGGCATATAAAAACTCAGAAGTGGATGGAATTTTAGTAGAGTGATACTCTTGAAAAAGGAAACTGATTAGGCATATTTAAAGAACAGTTACACAGCCACCTTCTGTAACGTCTTTTAAGTGAGAATGTCTCATTTTGGATATTAAAGTAAGATTGATACTCCAAAGACCAGTCAACCCCAGATGCTTATAGGGATGTTCTTCTTCAACCCCAATAATCTATGTCCCAGAGTTCGTCAATTTCCCTCTATCAGTTTGACTGTCGATCAGGATTGGGAACTGAATAAGTTTTGATGTAGACAACTCATAATCACTGCAAGTTATAAAGAGTCATATTAGAACCTCTCCTCTCTATTTGTGTCCCCAACTCACTGATGCCTGCGAAGACAAAACTCTTTTTAAAGATCTGGACATAGTTGCAATGGTATTTATTGTGGGGGAACTCTAATGAAAATTAGAAACTTTGAAGGTGACGAAAGTTATTAAAGAACATAAACTTGAGCAGTTTCCTTACTGCCTATTAATAATTGGAGAAAAGAGACATGCTCCCAAATAATGAATTATGAGAAAAACTGGAGGGGAAAGACCCCAAAAAATCAAGGGAAATTTTTGGAAATCTTTTTAGTGAGCAGTAGAAAGCAATTTTTGGTTACATGTTGAAAGCAGTTTTTCAGAAGTTTTTGAATTTTTGAAAATCTTAACTTGATTTTTAGGCATGGCATGGTCACTTTTTTTCTCTGACCAATTGTCAATCCTTCTTGCCTCTACCCATTGACTCAGATGTGCTCGTAGGCTAAAGACTGCCTCTGACTCTAGGCTAGAATATGGAGTTTTCTCTCTGCAAGCTGTTGACTCAGAATCAGATCATCTCTCTAAGACCCTTATCTTTAATTTCTTCACCTCCAAACCTAGATTCCAGGTCATTATCTAGGTATGCAAGGTAAAGATTAGCTTAATCTGATTTCTCTGGATTTATACCCACCATTATTTTAGTTTACTCTCTGGACTTGACTTCTGGCCAGACTGACTTTGAATATTTTTGAAATTTTCTTTTTGCTGCCTGCTGTCACCCCCTATTTCTGTTGTTTTTTTTTTTTTTTTTAAGATTTTATTTATTTGACAGAGACAGACAGCAAGAGAGGAAACACAAGCAGGGGGAGTGGGAGGGGAAGAAGCAGGCTCCCAGCAGAGCAGGGAGCCCGATACAGGGCTCAATCCCAGGACTCTGTGATCGCAGCCTGAGCCGAAGGCAGACACTTAACGACTGAGCTACCCAGGCGCCCCTACTTCTGGTCTTTTATTTACCATATCCGTTATGGAAATGTTTCTAATAAACTTCGTGCAGAAATTCTATCATATCATTCTCTTGCAGTGGTTTGAAGCTCTGTGAAGAGGGGGGTCATGCCCATGTTGCTTGTTCTTGTATAATTACTGCCTAGCTGAGCGCCTTGGCAGTTGGAGGCATTCAGTGAATATGTGTTACATATAGCTAAAGAACTGGAATTGAGTTTGAAAAACACAGGTTCCTAGGGAATTAACTATCATTACTGATCTTCCATTATATTATCTGTAAAACTGAGCTAATAATGCCTATCCCATATCTTAGAGTTTTGTGAAAATAAATAGATAAGTGAAAATATTTTGTAATGGACAGTGCTACACATTTATTATGATCAGTGAATTGCATGGCTCAGATAAACATTAGTGGTACATGCCCCATGATAAAGAAAGGCACATGGTTTTTGTTTTTGTTTCTATTTGTTTTAGATCAGATATACTAGAACAAATATACAAACTCCATGTGGAATTTTTAAGAAAGAAAGTTAGAATTGGTATGACTAAATCCATTCACAGAATCTCATTCATTAGTGAGACTCATTAGTTTTATGCATATAAACTGAGCACCCATTTGATGTCAGTGATTCTAGTTGTCTCTGAGAATAAAAAGATTAATAAATTATAGTCTTTGTCTTCAAGGAACTTAGAGTTTAGTGGTCATTGAATGTTGATAAAATAGTGTAAAAAATTGACAAAAACCTCATTATATCTGAGAGTTTATATGTGCTTGGTAAATGAAAAGTATTATTAGCAACACTGTGCTAAATGACTGTAAAATGCTGATTTTTCACTTCAAGTATTTACAAGAGCAAACAGAATATTTGTGAGTTTTCCTGCATATTTATGTGTGTGTTCAAACAGCTGCTAGAGAACAAAGTGTTTTGCCATAAACACTGTCAAATCTCACTTCAAAAAAAATTTGTCTATAAAACAAGTATTTCCATAGATATACTGAAGCTGCATAGAATTTGCTTTTAAAGCATAAAGCAGAATTAGATGCTTGAGTCAGCTGCGAAACATTTTTTCATGCAACTCTCATTCTAATTCTTCACCCTATGGATCAGGCTGAGACCTGGTGCAATTTGAAAGTGATAATTCAGTAGAAAACTTTCAGAAGCAATCGGGGGGCGGGGCATAACTTTAACTTTGTATTTATTAGAATGGCATATTTATAGCCTCTAACATTTTGTTTTGTTTTGTTTTTGTTGTTATTTTAGTAGGAAAGTATTGCGGAGGGGATAGACTGGGTTTTTGGGAAATACACCAATCACTATATCTCCTAAACCAAAAAACTTATCAATTGAAGCAGCCTAATCCCAGCGAGATTTCAAAGTGACTTACAACAAAACACAAAAGACGGTTTTGTTTATTTTCTAAGACAGAAGCTGAGAAACTACCCAGAGGTAGGGATATGAGTTTAGGAAGGCAATTAACAAAATAAACTTTAAGGGAATATTGGTTTTAGCCCTTGATGCTAACGTTAGCTCTGTGTTGTCAAGTCACCAAAACGATGACAGAACTATTTCTGTGTGGGAGGGTGGTTTTTGTTTTTTGTTTTTTGGTGTGTTGTTTTTTTATGTTTTGCTTTCTTCATGATGCCTTCTTTTTATATTTTGACAAAGGGAAGTTTTTCACTTCTTCAGAAGAGGCACACCACGTATGTCCTAAATTCTAAGATGAATTTTTCCTTGGGGAATATTTTGGAGCACCTTTATGTGTCTGGCTCTGGCTGGGCTCTGAGAATACAGTGGTAAACAAAGTAAACAAGTAAACTTCGCTTCTTCTATCAGGGAACGCCTGTTACAGCAAGAGAGATAGACCATGGATAAATAATCATTACATAAAATTACGCATTGTGATCAGTGCTACAGAGGAAAAGTAAGGCATAATTCGGGATTGTAATGCGGCACTGTTTTGAAAGGGTTAGCAAAGATCTCGGAGGAAGTAAGATATCAGGAGGAAAGACTCATGAAAGATTAGGAGGTATGAAGAGAAGAGGAAAGTTAAGGAGCAGGGATATCTAGGCAAAGTCCTGAGGGAGGAAAAAAGCAGAACCTCGTCCTAGAAACTGACTCAAGGCAGTATTCCTTCAATGTAATGAGAGGATATTGTAAACCAGGATAATAATTTTGAATTTTAACCTAAATCCATTACAAGATTTTTAAGAACAGTGACTTGATCACATTTGCACCTTAAGAAAATCCAGTTTGTTAAAAATGGGTCGAAAAAAAGCAGAGGGTAAGCAGGAGTCCGTTTGAGAGGCTCTTGCTCACGTCCAGATATTAGAAATGCTGTAACGTGGCCCCAAGTGATGGTGGTGCCACTAGAGGGCAGGTAGGGCTGAAGTTAACGTTGGAGTTACTGTAGTATTTACTGGAGGAGTGGCAGCACCAGTGACTCCTAGCTTTCCCTCTGAGACACCAGGGAGGTAACGTGGAATGTGTTGAGCTAGAGAGAATTTAGGAGCAGCCAAGTGGGGGAGGGGGTGTGGTGTGGGGATCGTGGTAGTGCTGGAGCATAGGAAATCAGGACCTCTGCTTTGGGTAAAGTTTGAGATGTTTGTGAGACATCTAAGTGGAGGTGTCAACCAGCATTTGGATAAGAAGGCCTGTAGCTTCAAAAAGATATCTGGCCTGGAGATAGAACTTGAGAGTCGTTGACTATGCAGATGGTATGTAAATGGCTTAGAAGCAGCTGAGATTATTTGGGGAGGAGAACGAAATGTGAAAAGGATACAGGATCAAGCCCTGAGGAACTCTTATACTTACTAATAAAAACAAATGAAAAAGAACAAAGCAAATGAATGTAACTTTTCTTTTTTTTTTTCTAAGTCTTTTAAGCCAGAGGGAACACAATGTAGAACAGTGTTTTTTAATATATCTGTTTCATCATTAGAGACAAGAAATTGTCTAGCAGTCCTTAAAGAGCAAGGGCCCATGGGGAACAGCGTCTTTCCTGCTGCCATTGTATGCATCAAAGCTTACATGAGCCCTTCTGATATTGTTGTTTGAGAGATGCAAATGCAAGCTCATGCTCCTTGCATAGCAATTAGCTTTGAGATTTATCATATTTTTATTTTTTACATTTTGGATTGTTAACCTCAGATAGACACAAAGATTTCGATTTGTTTTCAGTAGTACAAACACCTCTATTATGGGGTAATTGGCAATTTAAGGTTCTCCATTTTATTTTCGGGGACTTAAAAGTGCTTTGCCTCTCCTTGCCTTGCCTTTTTTACTTCTCATTTTGAGTTTGCAGGCAGACCTGCCAAAGAGACATCTAGTTTATAGGTCTGGTTTTGTAAGCCAGGCAGAAGAGAGCAGATACTGAACATATGTTCCGCTGATATCGATGAAGTGAGGTTGGAAGAAGTTGGAAGCAGTCTATTTCTCCCCAACTGCCACCCCCTCACGGAATATTTTGGGTACCCTTATGGTAGAACAGTCTAAATCAGTATCCTAGCTGTAATAATTATTTCTCATCATAGGATTTTGAAAACCTTTCAGATGAATCAGGATTGTTGTACAAGTAGAACATTAAAAAAACAAAACAAAGTAGTTTGTAGACTCTAAGTTTACATGGATAGTGGCTAAGATTTCCATGCAGAGTGAAAGGCCTGGAGATTTTGTGATCGGAGCAGTCCACCAGATACTCAATGAGCGATGGAAATGGGAGTAGGAGGGAACTGTATGTTGGGGAGGTAAATTTGAAATGAGATAAAGAATCTATTCAACCTAGCCCAAGAATGATAGTTTTTTTTTTTTTTTTAAAGATTTTTTATTTATCTATTCGACAGAGATAGAGACAGCCAGCGAGAGAGGGAACACAAGTGGGGGAGTGGGAGAGGAAGAAGCAGGCTCACAGCAGAAGAGCCTGATGTGGGGCTCGATCCCACAACGCCGGGATCACGCCCTGAGCCGAAGGCAGACGCCCAACCGCTGTGCCACCCAGGCGCCCCTAAGAATGATAGTTTGCTAAATGTGATTTTTTTTGTTGTTGTTGCGCTGTATTTCAAGAAGTCTTTATTGATCAGAGGTAGTGTGTTCAACTTCAATTCACCGGGCACAGGGTAGTTAGAGTTGGTTTTGAAAAAACTAGGGAGTTTGAAGACGTTTGGGTACAAATGCCTTACCTGAGGTCATTGTCATAGAGACACATTGTTATGTCCCTTCCTGGTGTTATCTGTTAGTGTTCTTACCAGAGATCTGGGTTCCAGTGGCAGCTATTATCTGTGTATGCATAAGCTTTTGATTACAGCAAATTCATGATGTGATCCTGTTTTAATAAGATAAATAATACTCTTTGTGAGGAATTTAATAAAATCCTATAGTGCTTGTCCGGGTCAAGTGGCTAGATGTCGTCTGAGTCCATAATGGCCTTCATAGCCCTTATTTTAGTAAGAATATTGGCTATGTAGAGTGATACTGATATTCTATAAGCAAAACAGGCTCAAGAGCCATTGGAGTACATAGGGGTACATTTGGTTTATTTCTGATGATAATGGAAATACTTAAATTATCTTCTTAATCTGTTTAGATGGAAGGGAGTAAACAATTTTTAAAATTAATTCCAGAGAGGGCCATGTACTGTTTTCTTACTTAAAAAGAAGAAAGAACACCAAACCAACTCAGAAACTCCAAAAATATCCTTTTATTTTGGAAGCTGGAAAGGGCAGAACTAAGTACAAGACAAATTCGAAAGGCCTATAAATGCGAGTCAAGACTAGAATACGTGCTCTCTTTGTTTCTTTCTTTTTTCTTTCTTTTTTTCTCTCTGAACAACTGGATTCAGCATTATTTTTTCCAGCTTACAAGCATTGTTGTGTCTGGATGGCTATTAGTTCAAATTGGACTGATTTTCTAGTTCTCTAAAACTCGTCATCTGCATCATGTATCAAGAGCATTGAGTTACTTCCTGCAGTGCACAGCTGGAAATCATTCTCTTCGGCAACATTTTGTTTTATCCCATTTTTGTTTTATACCAGTGTGTTCCCACACACCCACATAGCTCAGAATTTCAACAGACAAGTATCTCCTTTTCTTTCTTGATGTGTCTTAGAACATTTTAAATTGGCAGGTTCTCTTTTGTCTTTCAAATACTGAACCACTTGCAAACAGCTCTGTTTGCTTGCATGAATATTTTTAACAATACTCCACAGGCCTGAAAGACTTAAATGGAAAGTTAGAGACATTCAAACAGACAGGTTCCTCTTATTCTTTCAGAGGTGATAGGTGCTTGGCAAGAACAAGCCAGAGAAATATCACGTACCGAGACTAGGATGATTAAAAGGGGGAGAGGGAGAGAGATATACATAATGTATTGTTGTAAACAATATATGATGATTTTTTTAAGTTATTAAGAAATTGACTATATTATATTGAAGAGAAGTCATTGACTAGATGACTTTTTCATAGCAAATCTCTATGTACCATTTGTTATTATGTCAATGATGGTCTTTGCAAGCTGAACTATAGATGTTAACAAGCAGCATGATTTGAGAAATTAAAATGCATATATTATGTATATGAATATATAAACATATATATCAATATCTCTGAGTAGTAATAACAAATTGTAATATGCTAGGCACAGACAATGAAGACAACTACTCCACAATATTCACTTAGTTTAGTATTTATACTGATGAAAACAAGAAATATATATTTAGAAATTATTTTTGACAGACTACATTAGAAAGATTTTCTTTAGAGACATGAGATAGGTTATCATCATTTTAAAGTGATGGTTTACCAAACTTCACACGGTTCAGGGTAATCAAAAAAGAGCACATGAAGAAGAAGAAGAAGGAAAAAAAGGAAACTTCCACCAGAAGCAGAATTTTTAAAGTGGCCACTTCTGATCATGATCCTTGTATAAGCATTGGGTCTTTATGTAACTAATTGTGATAGTTGTCACTACTACTGTTCCTTCACATTTTGTCCTAAAGGTTTTAATTGAAGCAACTGCCTCTTTATTTTATTTATTATTTTTTGCCTTTTTATTTTATTACAATAAAACTACCCTCTTGATCTTTGTATGTGTGCACATGCGTGCATCCTTGTGTATGTGCGTCTTTATGTGTATGTGTGAGTGTAGGGGAACATATAAACATAATTTAGGGTCTTCGTATCCACCTGCTTCTTGACCAGAAGCAACAGAAATCACCAATACTGTTTAACTTAAGCAGAAATGTATTTGAAGTAATTTGCAGAACTGTCGGAAAGTTCTGAACACAAGGCTTGGGAGATGGTGCTCATCAAGGCCATTTCAGGTTTCACTGCCTGAATAATCTAGTCAGGGTCTTTTTACAGATGTTGCCCTTAACCCCTTCCTTCCCCACCACCACTGATACTTTTATCTCAGTCACTGTCATTTTATTTTTCATATTCCCCAGCCCTATTCTTCAAGGGCTTGAGATGCAGAGTCCTAGGCAAAAGTCATGTGCACATGCCCAAGCCACTAAAGAAAGGGAAGAAGAAAGATCTCCCCTACTTGCACTTCCTTATCAGGAGGGTATGTCCTACCCTATGTACTAAGTACAATGACAATTCCCTAGGAATACAAAGGGAGGCTGGATGTTGGACAGGCAAGAAATGATAAAGATCCACCATGTTTTCAAATCTCTTGGGTTCTTTGAATTATTTCACTGAGCTAGAGTGCCAAAACAGAGTCGTACATTTCTACCAAATCAAGGGTCTGATCAGTTTAATGGCTTTTGTTTGCCAGATTTCTCTCTGGAAATCTAATCAAGTGCATCTATTTCTTCTCATTTGATAAATTTAAATTTGAGTGTTGTTACAGGCTAGTGTTATCTCTATACTCAAAGATGTTATAGAGTAGAAATCCATCGTAAAGGGTATTAACGTTTCAGCGTGATGACGGTTATAATAAAATATCAACTAAGTACTATGTAGACACCAAGAAGGAAACAACAGATTTTGTGTGGCAAAGTCAGGAAATACTTTCACAGAGCAGGGATATTTGAGCTGGGTCATGAAAGGTGAGTGGATGACCATGGCACAGAAAAAGTAAGATACTGTAGAATGGATGAGATAATGGATGCTGCATGCCAAAGAATTTTCAGAGCACCTAGTGTAGTTGTAACGAGTAAGATGTCAGTACACGTGACATATACAGATTAGTTCAGAGAGGTAGATAGGGGCCTGATTATAAATGTACGGAGGACCAAGGAGTGGCTGCTTTACTATAGGCAACATAGAGGTATTGGAAAAAAAAAAAAAGTGATGTGATCAGACTAAATTTTTAGGAAGATAATTTTCATGACACTGTGGAAGATGAACAGAAGTGGAGTCATGCAGCAAGACTAGTTAGGGGCCATTGCAGTAGAGGTAAGATAGGATAGGATATCCTTATATAAAAGTATAGACAGACAGATAAGGAGAGAGAGAATGTTAAACTAGAGACAAAAAAAAAAAAATGGAAGCAGAGATCTTAGCATGGTGAGAAGTAAGACATATTTGTTCTCAAAGTACCTTTTAACATTTTCTGGTTTCTATGGAGTAACATTAAGGCTGGTTTATGTTCACCTCTTGAGTGTGAATGGCAGAAAACTGGGGGATAAAAATAACCGAATCGGCAGTATTTTTGTGGTTGGTCTTCGATGACTTGAACTTTTTATTTTATTTATTTATTAAAGATTTTTTAATTTATTTATTTGACAGAGAGAGACAGCCAGCGAGAGAGGGAACACAAGCAGGGGGAGTGGGAGAGGAAGAAGCAGGCTCCCAGCAGAGGAGCCTGATGTGGGGCTTGCCGAAGGCAGACTCTTAATGATTGCGCCACCCAGGCGCCCCGACTTGAACTTTTTAAAAAAGAACATATAAGTGACGAGAGGAACTGATTTGTAAATAGCAGTTAGAAGCCAGGAGGAGGCTATTTTTCCTCTCCCAGTGGTTCTAGGGATCCACTGGGGAGATCTACAGAGTGTCACTGTCAGAGGAAATCAAGGCTTCAATTACAATAAGAAGGCTGAAGTGCTTTCTTAAAACAGAGAAATTTGAAATAAATTTTAGGATTTACAAAACCATGATGGAAGTTGGCCTGCGAGAGTGAATATGGACGGGAAGGGACAACTGGATGTCGTAAAACTGAGGAATGGTGTAGGAGGTGGAAGGAATTTTCGTTTAGAGCAGGGAGGGGAGTGAGGCTGGTGGGTCTAATTAATTCTAATCCATTTGGGATTACAGTACTGGGTTTGAAAACTAGAAGTGCCATTTAGATTCTGGGAATTATTTTCTTCATTCGTAAAATTTAAATTCTCTTGAGGGTTCTTTGAGCTGAATTCTTTTTGCTACCAGATAACAGGCTTCTAGTTCGTCACCTAGAGAAATACCAACTAAAGCCTAAGAAACCAGTCTGAACTGCTCCATGCAGCAGATAGCTTACTACTACGTTGAATGCATTTCTCTCCAACTCACTTGTAGTTCTTCAAAAGACAACACTATGTATTAAATATGATTCGAAGTCAAAGTTCTTTATTTTCATGAAATAAAAGCTGGAAGGATTGGAAAGCTGTACAAGGAAAACAGAGTCCCCTGCTGACTGCTGGCCTGCTGGGGTCTTGGAGAGAATTTCAGCTGTTTTGCTGATACTCTGCTTGCTTTTGCTGGTTTCCACTGATTCTAAAGGGGATTGAAAAGACAATTTTCCTCTGTGGTATCCAGCAAACTTTTCCACATTTGATTTAAGAAATGTCAATTTAGGGGCATCTGGGTGGCTCAGTCGTTAAGCGTCTGCCTTCGGCTAGGGGCGTGATCCTGACGTTATGGGATCAAGCCCCACATCAGGCTCCTCTGCTGGGAGCCTGCTTCTTCCTCTCCCACTCCCCCTGCTTGTGTTCCCTCTCTCATTGGCTGTCTCTGTCTCTCTGTCAAATAAATAAATCTTAAAAAAAAAAGAAATGTCAATTTAAAACTTTATTGTTAGCTATTGACAATTTATAAAAGTGAAAAAATGATGTAAATCACATATATACATATGTGCATCTACGTATGTGTATACGTATAGCTGGTTATATATAGATATATACATACACCCATATATATGCATGTATAATATTTCTATAGGTTCTCTGCCAAATTTTATTAAAATTTCCTCACAGAGAAGTTGAAAGAATCATAGTAAACACTCATACACTCAGCATCTAGATTCTAAAATTAACATCTCACTATATTTGCTTTATTATACATCTATCCATCTGTACATAACTGTCTATCATATATTTTGATCCTTTGGAAACTTCATTCCTCAGCTCTTCATCATGAATATCATTAACTAGGATTCAATATTGGTTTACTTTCTTTTTTAAGGTCAAACTTACCTATGGTGAAATGCACAAGTCCTCACTGGGTGTAGCATGAACTCATTGTGTGTAACATTCAATAAGCTTTAACAGATGTACACACTTGTATAACACAAACCCCTATCAGGAATATTACCGTCACCCCAGAAATGGTCTTATGCCTCTTTGCAGTCAGTCTCTAACCCTCAAATCAACCAGTTTTTTTTCTCTTTTATTTTCCTAATAGATTAGATTTGTCTGTTCTAAAAAGTCAAATAAATAAATAATAGGATATGCACTCTTTTTTGTAAAGCTTCTTTTATTTGGCATAATGCTTCTAAGAGTCATCTTGTTCCTAATATCAGTAGTTTGCTCCACTTTAAAGCTGAATAGTATCCCCTTGTGTGAATAAGCCACAGTTTCTGCATCAGTTCTCCCATTGATAAAAACCTGAGCTGTTTCCAGATTTGGTTATTATGATAAGAGCTTCCATGAACATTTTTGCATAGGTCTTTTCATGGGCATGTACTATTATTCCTCTTGGGATTTTACCTAAGGGTAGAATGTCAGGGTCATGAAGTANGATTGAAAAGACAATTTTCCTCTGTGGTATCCAGCAAACTTTTCCACATTTGATTTAAGAAATGTCAATTTAGGGGCATCTGGGTGGCTCAGTCGTTAAGCGTCTGCCTTCGGCTAGGGGCGTGATCCTGACGTTATGGGATCAAGCCCCACATCAGGCTCCTCTGCTGGGAGCCTGCTTCTTCCTCTCCCACTCCCCCTGCTTGTGTTCCCTCTCTCATTGGCTGTCTCTGTCTCTCTGTCAAATAAATAAATCTTAAAAAAAAAAGAAATGTCAATTTAAAACTTTATTGTTAGCTATTGACAATTTATAAAAGTGAAAAAATGATGTAAATCACATATATACATATGTGCATCTACGTATGTGTATACGTATAGCTGGTTATATATAGATATATACATACACCCATATATATGCATGTATAATATTTCTATAGGTTCTCTGCCAAATTTTATTAAAATTTCCTCACAGAGAAGTTGAAAGAATCATAGTAAACACTCATACACTCAGCATCTAGATTCTAAAATTAACATCTCACTATATTTGCTTTATTATACATCTATCCATCTGTACATAACTGTCTATCATATATTTTGATCCTTTGGAAACTTCATTCCTCAGCTCTTCATCATGAATATCATTAACTAGGATTCAATATTGGTTTACTTTCTTTTTTAAGGTCAAACTTACCTATGGTGAAATGCACAAGTCCTCACTGGGTGTAGCATGAACTCATTGTGTGTAACATTCAATAAGCTTTAACAGATGTACACACTTGTATAACACAAACCCTTATCAGGAATATTACCGTCACCCCAGAAATGGTCTTATGCCTCTTTGCAGTCAGTCTCTAACCCTCAAATCAACCAGTTTTTTTTCTCTTTTATTTTCCTAATAGATTAGATTTGTCTGTTCTAAAAAGTCAAATAAATAAATAATAGGATATGCACTCTTTTTTGTAAAGCTTCTTTTATTTGGCATAATGCTTCTGAGAGTCATCTTGTTCCTAATATCAGTAGTTTGCTCCACTTTAAAGCTGAATAGTATCCCATTGTGTGAATAAGCCACAGTTTCTGCATCAGTTCTCCCATTGATAAAAACCTGAGCTGTTTCCAGATTTGGTTATTATGATAAGAGCTTCCATGAACATTTTTGCATAGGTCTTTTCATGGGCATGTACTATTATTCCTCTTGGGATTTTACCTAAGGGTAGAATGTCAGGGTCATGAAGTAGGTCTAGGTTTAAATTTATTAAAAAACTGCCTAACTCTTTTCTAAGGTAGTAGTACTAATTTACGCTCCCAGCAGTAATGGGGTGGAGTTCCAGTTGCTCCACAAACTTTCAAACATTTGATGCTGTCGATCTCTTTATAATCTACCACTTACTGTAATAAGAACCTTGAAAATATATAGGCCTACTTCCCATGATCTCTCCACCCACCATTTCTTTGTTATAATTGTCATCTGTATTACATTAACATACATTGTAACACTCCCTGGCCCCTGCAAAGTTATAATTTCTCCTTTAAACATTAAAATGGTTTTAAAGACTTAGGAATAAAGTCTATCACTTTATATTCAAGTTTACTTACACTTTTTTTCTCTCATCTCAATTTTCTATTAATCCCATGCTGTGATTTTTTTAATACTCTAGATACTGCATTTTTGAGTCCTAGAATTTATATTTGTTTTTGTTTTTTTGTTTTTGTTTTTGTTATTGTTAGTTTATATTCCTCTACGGCATTTCCTATTTGTCTTTTCATTATAAGCATATTTTTGTGTGTCCTTGATCACAGGTTTAAAGGTGCTTAAAAATATTTGTATGCTAACTCCAGTATTGGGTTGATATCGGTGTTGGTCTTTATTCTTTGCTTTTCTTTAAATGTGGGTAGCGTTTTATTGTTTCTTTGTAAGTTTAATATTTTTTTTAAAAAAATGCAGTCTGGACATTTTGAATGATATATTGTAGAAACCCAGGATTCTGTTATGTTTTTCTGAAGAATAGTCTTCCATTTTTAGTTTTTGTGTTATATCAGTTGGCCATCTTCTGTGGACTCAAACACTAAACTTTACTCTCCCCTGTGGAATGCAGCTACTGTGGATTCCTGTTTTGTTCTTTTAGCCCCAGTTGGAGTACAGGCTGGGCCATATTCAGGTCTGGCATCAGTGAATGATTTGGGAAGCGTTTATACACATATTTTAGGCTCCTTTTATGTGTTTTCCTCTTTTCCAGCATTTTTTCTTCACTCTTTTGCAGCTATGGTTGTTCTTAGTTGTGTTCTCTGGTTTTTCATGATTGTTTAGAAAAAGACAGATGAAAAAAACTGTGGAATTCATTTGAGTTTTTGCCACTGTGTCTGGTGCAGTTTGAAACACATTCAGTATCTTCCTTTTTCTGAGCATACACATCCTTTCCACCATACCTGTTTTGGGTTGTCCTCCATTGTTTTCAGGCATTTGGGTTTTTTTTTTTTTTGATATATTTTTTTTAGAATTCATAGCTGTAATCTGTGAGGGGTTTGGTCCTTTGGAAGCTACTCCACAATTATTAACAGTAGAACCTCTATACGCAGGTTTTAAAAATGCTTCTGCCCTTTGAAACCAGAGTGTGGGATTTTGAGGTTACAGATCATCACAATCATGCAAATGTGTATGAACGCACCACAGTATTTGGACTAGCAAGTGCAGTATAAAAACATCCAAGTGAAAATTTGGTGAATTTTCTACATGTTTGCCATATTGTAAAAAATTTCTATTTCTCACATGCTATAACAGCTTTTTCTAGACTATTTATTAAATGTATACATTATATAACAGAATGTATATTATTTTCTATATAGTAATCGTATTCTAATCTCTAACAAAAATATGTAATATAGGGAGAGTAATTATTATTTGTTTTTGTTCAGACTTTGTTCGTTATGCCACAAATCCAAGTAAATTTACTTAGTCTAGATACTATTCAGAAAAAAAAAATGTCAATCATAATCGTATGGGTAATGATGACTGGCTTTTATGTCATTAACATTACATGACCTCAAATTGAATTAAGAGGCTGTAAGTCAATACTCTATAAAGGTTCACCAGCTATCTGTAGTTCATTTACACTCACAGTGTTTACATATTTTAACCAAGAAACCCATATTGAATATAGCAATAAATATTGCTCTGCCACTTTTGAATGGGAATAAATAGGTACAGCTTAATAGATTTAACGTATAATGAAAATGGGCTGCAATCTATAATACAACCTGCTGAAGATTCAATAAAAGCTCAGATATTGACTGACTCTTCAAATTGGTTGTTAGCAACTAATTGGAGACCTTCCCTGACCAATATACTTTACTGATTTTTTAAAAAAATAAACAGCAAAATAGCTGATAAAATTTCAAAAGGCCACTGTTCCTTGGCCACAAAGCAAGGCAATTAAATCAAAAAGGTTAATTTTGAGCACATGATCAATAAGGGTAACAAATCGATGGAAAGAGCTGAAAGATAATAAATGTAAACTTTATTATTATCTCTGTTTATGAGTAGAAAAGTCTATGAAGCAACAAAGGGGTGGCGACCGGGAAAGTTATTTCTTCTATTAAATATGTAAACTGATAAGCTGAGGACCAGGTTTTGGCTCTTCTTGATGCCCTGTTAAGAATAAGTCTTCTAATCAGCAGGGGAAGAAAGG
>NC_048227.1:76014927-76049464 GCF_002007445.2 Ailuropoda melanoleuca
GGGGGAATGGGATAGACCGGTGATGGGTAGTAAGGAGGGCATGTATTGCATGGTGCACTGGGTGTTATACGCAACTAATGAATCATCGAACTTTACATCGGAATCCGGGGATGTACTGTATGGTGACTAACATAATATAATAAAAAAAACATTAAAATAAAAAAAAAGAATAAGTCTTCTAGGTTAAAGGGCTGAGTTCAAATCTTAGCTTTCAATCTTACTAATTCATAATTTTGTGCAAATTGTATATCTTCTTTGAGCTGCATTCTCTTTATTTGTAAAATGAGACTGATAAAGTCTACACAACGGGGTGACCGAAAGATTAAGTCCTATCACTTAATGAATATGAAATAGCTTCTGAAATGGTGTTACTCCTCTACCTGTGATTCTTTTAGAGCCATGTCATTTCACTCACATTTTATTCATTTAATTCTGTGGGCGAATTGGGGTGTAATCCAATTCTCTATTTTCAGACCCTACAATATACAGCAAAATAGTTTTCACCAGCCATCTTTCCTTTCTGGCTCCCTCCCATGATTACTCAGACCTGAGAAAGTACANAATAGTTTTCACCAGCCATCTTTCCTTTCTGGCTCCCTCCCATGATTACTCAGACCTGAGAAAGTACAGGTACAGCCAGCTCAAATCAGGTCCCACACAGGGCCGCACCAAAGCAGGTCCATACCTCTGAAACAGACTCAAGGTCAGGATCAAAGTCGAAACTAGTCAGAGTTGAAGGAGAAGACAAAGGTCACAGAACAAAACTGACAGTGTCCTGGAGCAGTTTTAGAGATGGATGGCCACGCCTGAGATGGCTTTTGTATAAGTAAACTGGTTTTGTTTGGAGGGATTAGAAAGGGTTGAGTACCTAAACTTAATCTTCAAGCCTGCAAGACAAGAGAGGTAGTTTTGTCCTGAAAACAGGATGAGCGGCATATGGGCATATGTCTCCCTTCTAATTACCTACTTTGTTCTACACTATACATTTAAATTAAAAAGGCCCAGGAAAACCCACTAACACAAATTATTAACAGTGACAAATAGGCAGCGGTTTGTTTTGAGNGGCATATGGGCATATGTCTCCCTTCTAATTACCTACTTTGTTCTACACTATACATTTAAATTAAAAAGGCCCAGGAAAACCCACTAACACAAATTATTAACAGTGACAAATAGGCAGCGGTTTGGGTTTGTTTTGAGGTATGTGTGAACCATTACGTATACCCTGTGTAATCTATATGTGTCTAGATCTGAAGCCATATCTGTATCTGTATATCTATATACCTGGATCTGTATCTGTGTCTAAACAATTACCTAATCTAACAGATTAAAACAATTACAAAGCCAACAACCCCATTACTCACTCAAAATTCACATAAGCTTTCAGAAACAAGTCCATACTCCTGCTGTTCCCTCTGCCTGCTGTTTGCTCTTCCCTTCTTCCTTTTTTCTACCAGATAAACTCTTATTTCTCCTTTGAGATTCAGCTCAGATCACTTTTCACAATAAGCCTATCTTAATAGTGTTTTCATTCTCAAATATTTTATGGTACCTGGCATACTGTACTCAATGCATATTTGATGGAATAATAATTGTATGGTTAAATGCAAAATGGGGATGGATGACAGAAGAGAAAGACGGACAAACTTTATTTAATCATATATCATTTACCAATCCAGAGAATAAAATAAGGTAAAGAGATAATGTTTTGGTAATGATCAAATTATTTTAAAATTCATAATGTGGTGAACCTCACAAAATTGAGGTAGTCTCCAATAAGCCTGCATATATAAGTAAAACTAAAAAAAAGTAACATTCGTACTTACTGTACCATTTAGAAAACAGTCTACATTTCCTCATGAAATATGTAACAGTAGCATTATGAATGGCTAATATTTTTCTGACCAGTGATCATCTGATCATATTAGCTGTACTCATGTCACATTGGCAGAATGTCTCATTGAGTGAGGTCAGAGCACACAGATGAGGGAACTGAGGTGGTTGGGGAAATAAACTTATTGGGAAGAATGAATAAGATAGTGACTGCAACTGAATAAAAAAGTAAGTTCTATCTCTAAAGGCAAGGGAAACAAAAGTAAAAATGATCTATTGGGATTTCATCAAGATAAAAAGCTTCTGCACGGCAAAGGAAACAGCAAAACTAAAAGGCAACTTATGGAATGGGAGAAGATATTTGCAAATGACATAACGATAAAAAGGCTCATATCCAAGATCTATAAAGAATTTCTAAAACTCAACACCCAAAAGGCAAAATATCCAGTCAAGAAATGGGCAGAAGATATGAACAGACATCTCCAAAAAAGACATAAAAATGACTAACAGACACATGAAAAAAATGCTCCACATCACTTGCTATCAGGGAAGTGCAAATCAAACCCACAATGAGATATTCCTCAAGAAGTTAATAGTGGAGCTACCCTATGACTCAGCAATTGCACTCCTGGGTATTTACCCCAAAGATACAGATGTAGTGAAAAGAAGGGACACATGCACCCCAATGTTCATAGCAGCAATGTCCACAGTAGCCAAACTGTGGAAGGAGCTGAGATGCCCTTCAGTAAATGAATGGATAAAGAAGATGTAGTTCATATACACAATGGAATATTACCCAGCCATCAGAAAGAATGAATACCCATCATTTACATCTACATGGATGGAACTGAAGGGGATTATGCTCAGTGAAATAAGTCAAGCAGAGAAAGAAAATTATAATATGGTTTCACTAATATGTGGAATATAAGGAATAATGCAGAGAACCATAGGGGAAAGAAGGGAAAACTGAAGGAGAAGAAATCAGAGAGGGAGACAAACCATGAGAGATCTGGATTCTAGGGAAAAAATTGAGGGTTGCAGAAGGGAGGGTGGTGGGAGGATGGGGTAACTGGGTGATGGGCCTTAAGGAGGGCACATGATCGGATGGGCACTGTGTATTATATGCAATTAATGAATCATTGAACACTACACCAAAAACTAACAATGTACTATATGTTGGCTAATTGAACTTAATAAAAAAAAAATTTCCTCCAAAAAAAAAAAGTAAGTTCTGAACATCTAGCAAATAAGGAAAAATTGGAAACCCTAAGTAACTATTAGCTGGAGAAAAGCACAAGGCAGGAGGGCCAGGAAGGTGGGGGCATGGCTAGATTGGAGCAGCAGAACCAGAGTGTTTTTAAAGACTGGTAAAGTGTGGTGAGGGTGGGAAGAGAGAGGTTGTTTGGAGTCAGCTTTTTGGGAGACCCTGAGAATGACTGAGATGATAAATGTGGTCTTGCCTGGCCTTATGAATTCACTTACCTCTTTGAAATTGTTGAGAGTGATTACAAACAAGATCAAAATTATTTAAAAATCTTTTTTTATTTGCTGTACTGATATTTCTTTCAATGCAGTTCTAAGATCAACCAGGAGCGCAAGTTAGCACAAGATTTATGTAGTATCATATGATATAGTAGAGAATATGCAGTATAGTGATTAAGAGGATAGACTCTGCAGTGAGATTTCTTGGGCTCAGATCACAGCTCTGCTATTTGCTAGCTGCAATCCTGGGCAAGTTACTGAACATCTCAATAAAATAAGGGTAGTAATAGCATGTAGCTCATAAGAGTATCACTTGTAGCAAATTAGTCCAGGAAGATAGATTGCTAGAACAGTGCCTGACAGAATAGTGCCTGGAACATTATAAACATTCAGTGATGCTGATGGTGAGGATGAGGATGAAGATGCAGATAATGCAAAGAACATTTATGTGGCCAGTGTTTATAATCTGTTCATTTTACAAATGTTCGGTACTTACTCCATACCTAGCAGGTGCTAAGATTTGAAGATAGGGAAGAAAACACTTATGAACTCAAAACTCTAGGGATCTCAGTAGAACACTGGGACATAAGATTTAATTAATAAAGAACTTTCTTTTTTTTTTTTCAGATTCTATTCATTTATTTGACAGAGATAGAGACAGCCAGTGAGAGAGGGAACACAAGCAGGGGGAGTGGAAGAGGAAGAAGCAGGCTCATAGCGGAGGAGCCTGACGTGGGGCTCGTGTCCCACAACGCCGGGATCACGCCCTGAGCCGAAGGCAGACGCTTAACCGCTGTGCCACCCAGGCGCCCCATAATTAATAAAGAACTTTCTATCAGAGGTTGAGTTAGAGCTACGCAGCACATGTATAGAGTAGAGACCACCTAGATGGTTAGCATGTTCCTTATACAAATTGAGTCAAATTATCTGTAATTTCACATGTACTTTCTCCAAGACAAGTTTTTCAGTTAGAGTGGCTTCTGATAAATGACTTTACTATATTGTCATTGAAAAGAGATCCATAAGACGCAAATACTAGACATGTATGAAACATTGACATTGAGTTGTAGAAAGTAAAGACCTGAGTTCACGTGGAATAAAGGGCCTTCTCAGCTCTACACTGAGATGGGTCTTTGTGGCTTAAACTTCTCTTGTATTTAAGAAATAATTTCTGGTATGATAATGGACTACTGTACTTATTGTTTCTGATAATATGTTGCTGTACAATATGGCCTTAGAACACAGAAGGCAGTAAAAAATGCTTTTCCAAAATCTTTCATCATTTGCTATTTTCTTCTGTTTGCGTATNTTTTCTCCTGTTTGCGTATAAAGGAATTATAACAACCACTTAATGCTAAGTAATAATTGGAACATAAAAATGACCACAGAAAACATAAATGCAAACTTGTGCAAAATCTTTACATATGACTATAGTTTACTACTAGATATAAAATAGCAGAAATGGAAGATGGATCTTTTGCCAACAACATGAACAGAAGATTTTTTTTTTAAAGTGTGTGTTAGAGACGGAACTTTCTTCCTAATTAAGTATTAGAGGTTAGAGATTAAGAAGATAGGTTTAGATTTTATATTTAAGACCCGAAAAGAGATGTTCATTTGAGAACACATGCTATTTATATAGAGTGCTTAATTAAGTCAGATATTCAATTATCACTGATTATTTAATTTTCGATTAGTTTAATGCTCTGAAAAATATCCTATCTTAATTTTCATCCTAAAATGCAGAAAAATCATACCATGTTGTTTCTGGTCCACACATCTTCATTTGTCCTTCTTTTTCAGGTTTATTCCCTGCTGTCCTGAATCTTGCTTCTAATGCTCTTATCACCACAAATGCAACATGTGGAGAAAGAGGACCTGAAATGTATTGCAAATTGGTAGAGCATGTCCCTGGTCAGCCCGTGAGGAACCCGCAATGTCGAATCTGCAATCAAAACAGCAGCAATCCATTCCGTATGTATTTTAATATGTATTTGCTTGGCACTAGCTAGAATCTGTAACTGAGAGACTTTGAGGTGAAGTTGCATTAAAGTCAAAGGGTTTGTGGTCCCCCAAATTCCTAGAACTTTTCTTCCATTGGGAGCTTCTTTTACCCTTTCTCTACCATCTGACAAACATCATTGGAGTTCTATATGTACCAGGTATAGTACTTGAGGGGAATTTTCTAGCTGAAGACCTGTATCAGTCATTAAGTTTACTACCTCCAGAATAGTAGCTGAGGATGTGGTTATTAAAGCAGGCTTTAGGCATTCATAGGTCACTTAGGTACCAGGTACTGTGGAGAAGATCCAACAGGAGTAATGTAGGGTCCCTCACTTCAACTAATGAAGAAATGGGCAAAAGCACAAAGTAAAGAAACAGTATACGGGCCTGAGGGAGAGAGAGGAGGGTCACAAATTCAGTCCTGGTGCAAATGAAGGCTTGCCAAAAGAAGTGATACCTAAGCTGAAATCCAAGGACAAGTATTAGCTAAGCAAGTAAAGAAGAGAGAGTGGGAAGAGAAGAAGAAATGCCAGAAAAAGAGTTCAGAATAAGACAGAAAAACTTACTTGCTGAGGGAACTACAAATAGTTAGGAATGTCTAGAACTAAAAGCATCAAAAGGCAGAATGCAGAAATAAGTCTTGTGCAGAGGCTGGATCCAGATTATGGAGGTTCTTAAACACCACAAGAGGAGTGTTTTAAGGACAGGTGTCATACAAAACCCTCTTGCTGGCTTCTATGAACCACACTAATATCTCAGATTCATTTACATGTTTATTCGGCAAGCATTTGAACACCTGCTACTAGCAACACATTGTATTGAAGCATAATGGTAAATCATATACAGCCCTTGATTTAAGAGACTTAGAGGGGAAATAGGAGAAGCAGAAAAGTAAATTCAGTGTTAAGGGAACATGAGAGAGGTTATTTAACTATTCCTGGGAGAAAGTGACCCATGTATTGCAAAAACAGGAGTAAGATGAAAAGTATTATAAAAGAAAAAGCATACACAAGTCCTCAAGGTATGGAACAGCATGATACATTCAGTTAATTATGAGTAATTTGGTTTACAGGTAAAGAATTTATATAGAGAAGGGGAGGATGGTGTGCAAGAATTCTAGAGATAGAGGTTGATTTAGAGATACACATTTGGAAATTATTAAATATATATATTGGGAAGGTTAATAATGTAAATAATGGCAATGAGGCGAGTTATAATGGGGATAAAACTTCACCATGATATTATTTTAAAATTTGCTTAGTTTGGGGCACCTCGGTGGCTTAGTCAGTTAAGGGTCTGCCGTCGGCTCAGGTCATGATCCCAGGGTCCTGGGTTCAAGCCCTGCATCAGGCTCCCTGGTGAAGAGGCTGCTTCTCCCTCTCCCTCTACTGCTCTCCCTGCCTGTGCTCTCTCCCTCTCTCTTTCTCTCAAGTAAATAAAACCTTTAAATAATAAATAAATAAAATTTGCTTAGTTTCCTTATCTTTTTAAGTTGCAAAACTTATAAAATGAAGGAAGTTTTCTCTCACAATCTACATTTTTTAATATCAAAAGAAAGTTGGAAGGCATTGTGCATTCTTTACTAGAACTGGTTAAAGGGAAGAATGCAGTCACCTCTCTATTGTATAATTTAGAGATGCTGAAAACATTATTTTATTTGGAGAATTGGCACTTTTGTGATTAAAACTAGTGGTCTTGTGTATCACAGAATGTTAAAAAACATTGCCTTTTAACGACTGGTTGTTTCTACGACGTAGATTATTATTGTATGGGCATAGGAATGGGGCATGATAGAACACATCTTATCTGTTTGCTTATTTTTGCATAGAACAATAAGGGCAAAAGACCTAGGTCAAAGCCCTGTGGAAACATCAGAAGCTAAGGGAGGTAGGTCAAGTGGATTCTAGAAAGGCGATAAAGAGAAACAGAATCCAAGGCAGGAAATGAGAAGATTCAGGTACCATGCATATGAGGAATGAAGGAATTTTTGGGAAGAATGAGTAATCCACAATGTTAACTGCTTCCAAGATATTCAGTAAGAAAAGTGAAACATAGATTTTCCTTGATTTTGACAGTATGGGATCCATCGATAGCCTTGTTAAAGCAGTCAGTGGATTGATAGTGACAAAAGCCACACTGCAGAGTTGATAAATGAGTGGTAAAGAGGAAAGAAAGGAGTGTAGGAATATTCCCTCAAATATCCTAGATGTGAAAAAGACTGGAGGACTTTGACAGAGGAACATGTGGTGTTTTGAAAGTTTTCAGAGACAGGAGGCATTTGAACAAGTTTCAGTGCCGAAAGGAGAGGCCAGGAAAGTNGTTTCAGTGCCGAAAGGAGAGGCCAGGAAAGTTGAGGATAAAGTTGAGGATAAAGGTGGAGTGGTAGTTCTCTAGAGGTAAAAACAGATGAGCCCCTAAACACGGGGAAAGCCTTAAATTAAGAGACACATATCTTTTAACTGATCAAATCAGAAAGAGGGGGGTGAGTAGNTTGAGGATAAAGTTGAGGATAAAGGTGGAGTGGTAGTTCTCTAGAGGTAAAAACAGATGAGCCCCTAAACACAGGGGGAAAGCCTTAAATTAAGAGACACATATCTTTTAGCTGATCAAATCAGAAAGAGGGGGGTGAGTAAAGACAGAAGGAGGTATTTGGGAGGGAATTCTTATTTAATGGTTTTGATTTTCTCATTAAGATGTGTGTCTGGCTCTTCTGTTAAGGAAAGGAGTAAAATGTCGATTAACAGTTTTCGGGGAATAGCAGAATTGCCGAGCTATAATGAGAATAAAGTAAGAATTCCATATGGGGTAAAATGGAAGAATCAAATGTTTGTACTGAGCCTTTACAGAGTTTTACAGAGAAAGTGGAGTGGAAGGATAAGGTGGCAAGAAAATGGAAGTAAAGGCCAGAAGATAAATGAATTGATGGACTGTGAGCTTTAGGTTCATTAGGGAGGAAAATGAAGCCTGATGGGGAGAAACTGCCATTTGTTTAGACTGGTAGCATCGATGATTTCATAAATAATGTGAAAAAGCCCGGAGGCATGGAAATGGTGGGGATGGGATGGGGAGTGGTGGGCANAAACTGCCATTTGTTTAGACTGGTAGCGTCGATGATTTCATAAATAATGTGAAAAAGCCCGGAGGCATGGAAATGGTGGGGATGGGATGGGCAGGGGTAGTTGGGAGTGTGCGAATGTATGTTTATGATGGGCCGGGAGAGAGAGTCAAAGTATGTAAAATTGTGTGTGTGTATACATGTGTATATATGTGTATATATGTACGCATATAAATATAAATACACATATTTATAGTTCCTGCCTATACGTTTAATGTTAGGATAGGTAAGGTTTGGATATAGAAAGCAATTAAACAAGTATTTGAAACTGTAAACACAGGGCTTATATACCTTGTGCTACATATTATAAGTAATGTAGAATTTCTGAGAAGGAAAACATTAGTGGGAACTGAAGTATCAAAAGAAGTTTCAAAGAAGGTAGTCAGAGTTAGTTGGGTATTGAAAAGCCTAATTGCCTGAGATTAGAGGGAAAGGTATTCCAGGAAAGGAGAAAAAGAAGGAGCTATGTACAGTCACAGAAACAGAATAGAAAGAAGATGCAAAGATTGGGGTGGAAAATAATTGAATGGAGACTCTTTGGTGGAACAATGGGTGAGATCCATTTGCCAAACTGAGTCCAAGAACGACCCTGTCACTTCCCCCTTCAGAGTCTCTTGTGTCTCAGTTTTTAGGCAAGCCCATCCCACAGCTTTATATTGCGACAAAAGTCAACGGATTGTTTTAGTAACTAAGGAAGATGCAAAGGAGTTATGTTTTGTATTTCCTCATTTTTATTTACCTGAAATGTTCTTTAAACTTATCATAGTCTGGATTTACTTTGTGTGATTAATTTTAAGCTACCAACTTCATTATATTTAGAAGTCCTGTTTTGGAACTAGAAATTTAGAAAGAACAATACCCCATAAAAATAAACATCTAGCAATAAACTACATGATTATATTTTAGGACAAGTTGGAGCAACAGATGATAAAATTTTACAAATTCATTGAACAGCTGTAATAAATCTGGCAGGTCTGTACTCAATTACCATACAAAGAAAAGGAAACTTGAACTTCCTGTTAATAGATGGTGCTTCCCAATTAAAAACTAGCAGTTTGAGAGATTTACCTCATCAATGAGTCCCTTGCCAATTTTCTGATTCAGTTAGCCCTTGGATTGACTTGTGTAGTTATCCCTGTTGAGGATGTTGTAAGTTTCTATCTCATTCTAAATAAGGGAAGTATGCCAACAATTAATCATTATTTGCAAATTAATTATGATTAAACTTTCATAATGGGGATTACGGTTAATTGTTGATTCATCTCCCAGTCCTCATTTTTGTGACTAATTCTCATATCAATTTGACCTGAGGTGGCAGATATCAAAATTTCCAATTAGATAGCTTCTCTCAGAATTACCTAAGAGCCACAAATTTGATTTGGAAATGTGGTTTTGTGTGTGTTTTTCTATCACATATTAAACCCACAGTCTGTAAAGAAGATTCCGGAGATGTTTGGGGAATGTTTGTGATATTTATTTTTCTTCAGAAGCAATGCCAGGAATATTTCACTTATAGCTCTGACTCCTAATGTGCCAATTTCAGCACCCACTGGTAGCACAAGGGCATTTATTTGATATTTGGTTTTGCTTATGGTACTTGCTGTCATTGTAAAGACCTGACACCTTTCGTAGCTTCAACAAAACAAGTGCTAATTATTAAATACATTCAGCAGTTTTACTTTTCAGTAATGAGAAAGCCTCATCTCAGTGGACTGTGAATGGGATAAGACTTGATTACAAACCAAAATCCATCCAGTTGTTTAGCTGAACTAAATAATTTATCAATAAAAATAGAATATTTTTGTCCTGTCCTATGCTCTCATCTTCCCAAACAAGTCATAACAAACAAGTCATAACAGGCTCCTGTAATAAAACTAATATAGTCAAAGTATTTATTCTAAAAATGGCAAATTTAGTGAACGTTCAGTTTTGAATAAAAATTTTTCTTTTGAAGATGATTTCACTTTATTATGAAATTCCTATTGCATTGAGGACTTCATTTTGCCTGGTTGTTCTTTTCAAAATTGTTGTTAAATGCAATTCAGCTGTAATTAAGATTCAGAAGAGTATACATTTTGAACAGATGTGTAATTTATTTTATGTATATGCATAATAATGGTTAGAATATTAATAGCTGTAATGTTCCTCTCATATCCATGTTAGTTTAGAGTTCTCATCCAAGGTATGTTTACTGGTCCATGGAAAAATGGGAAAATGAGAAATTCTGAATTTTTATTGACAACAAAATGAACGCATTTTAAAGAACTGTTCAATTTGAAATTATGGTTCTTTAAAACTGTTGGTTTCAGTTGTTCATTATTTGATGAAATAATAGTGGTGGTATATTAAATGACAGTAAAGGAGACTACAGGTTACTGTGACTTGCATCAGTGAAGAGCCAGAACTCATATCAGTTCCACAAATCTCTCTCATGTACATTTTTTTAAATTTACTTTTTTTCTGAAAATTAATCTGGGAATCACTGCTGTGGAGTGGAGTTTTGTTATCCCTATTTTAAAAATTGCACACACAATTTAAATGAGTTGCCATGGTTAAATACCAAATGGTGGAGCCAGGTGGAATATCTAGCTCCGTATACTTCAGCTCTTCATACTGCAGATCTCATGCCTTTTTCATCACCATTACCATCAGAGTACATGTCTGCATTACTAAATCGTGCAGGCAAATGGAGAGTCCATGATTGCTCCTTGTAGTGATATGGTTTATTCATTATTTGAAGTACTCCTTCCATTTACAAAAAAGATTGTGTTCTGATCTAAAAGGTTATTATTTGAAACATCTCCCCAGAGAAGTAGTGTTAAAAAGTTCTCGAGCCTGATGCCCCAAGTCCTATGTAATCCATAATGTACAAAAGGGTAGCAGGGAAGCTAGCCTTCAGTTTGTCTACATTTCTGTGGTTAAATATGTTGACTTTCAAGTGAGAATTTAGGAAGTTAAGCACCCTTAGTGAAATCCTTGGAGTAGAAATAGGGACATCTCCATCTACCTCCACTCCTGCCATCCTCACCTGTGAATGAGCTAGGCCTGTTTAGAAGAGAAGAAGAAGAAGAAAAAAAAAAGGAATGTGTGTTACTTGGAAAATGAGAACATATTTCAGACAAGAACTCATAACTAAGAACCAAAACAGAATGGGGGTTTTGGCACCTCAGGCATAATGGCTGCTGTTGTGAGATGCACAGTGCTAAGTTGAAGTAAAGGCAAAGTTTGAAGAACATAAGGAAAGGGATGGCAAGAAAAGACAGTGGCAGGGGGTGATTGTCCATCCTCCTGTTACCTATCTCCAGTCTTCCTATTAATGTGCAACTGGGTTCTGTTCTCATCTACCTGGAGTAAAGGTGAGGGAAGATCCACATTTTGTTGGTAGGGCAGAGTTTCGTGTGCTATTCTCTCCCTGCTTGCCATTATTGTCCAGACTCCTCCATTGAGTTAGTGATGATGGGGATGGGAAAATTCTAGATGGGAGGTTTGGAGTATCTTTCATTATATATATGTTTTTAAAAATTTACTTATTTATGAGATTGAGCACACAAACTTGAGGGGAGGGGACAAGGGAGAGGGAGAGAGAGGATCTCAAGAAGGCTCCTGGCTGAACATGGAGACCCACATGGGACTTTATCTCACAGCCCTGAGATTATGACCTGAGCCAAAACCAAGAGTTAGACGTTCAACCAACTGAGACACCCAGGTGCCCCATCTTTCATTATATTTTTAAATAGTGGTTGGAAGTTGGTCAGTTAAGGACTTACTGCAACAAGTCTCATAGGATGGATTTGACAGCATTTTATATTAAACCCAGATACATACTGGACCTCCCAAGTCTTGGTAATAATGAATATGTCAGAAGGGTAAATCTTCAAGTACCTTTCAACCACAATTCAGGATTTCATGTTTTTGTTCACAAAGCAGATGGCATACAAGAGCTGCCTCAAACAGTAGTGTTTTTGTTTCTTTGAATGACTAACACATCCATTGGATCTCAATATTATTTCTTCACTCTTTATTTCTGTAGTAATCTTTAAAGTTGCCTGTTTTTAGTTGATGGCCAGAGTGTTGAGCAGGTTCTTCTCTTACAGCCCAACTCCTGAGGCATTTCATGCTACCTTATACAGTGCTATGAAAAAGTTGGCATTAAATTAATTCTGTTGAAGATATGAATTGCTCTCTCTTTATATTATTTTGATGTCTGATATTCACAAGATGATGCTTTCAAGTTAGTTTTACTTCTCTCTTTAAAGAAACAGCTATAAATTCATTATATGATCCTTTTTTTTTTTTTTGGTCCTTTTACATATTGCTACTGATTCAACAGAAAGACACCCGATTACAAATGCTATTGATGGAAAGAACACCTGGTGGCAGAGTCCCAGTATTAAGAATGGAATTGAATACCATTATGTGACAATTACACTGGATTTACAGCAGGTATAGTCTCTCTCTCTCTCTCTCTCTTTTTTTTTTTAAATCATTTTCCACTTTTAAAGTTGTATCTTGGACTTACTATTTGTTTAGTTAGTAGTTCTTGGGTGAGAGGATACTTTTCTTATTGTCCTGTTATTTTCTTAATACGAGGAACAAAGGGGGCTCTTCCTTCAGGATATTGTTATTTAGAAATATTTGGCATTTATTTTTAAAGCACAATGAAAATGAAGTCCCATGAAGACTTTAGAACTGAATTAGGAGCTGATTCTGTTTTGACTAATGAGAGTTAATGATGAAAATGTAGATCAACAAAATTTTACATAAAGAAAATATATTGGTGCCATTTTTAACTTTTAAAATAATACAGCCCTCCTGCTCTGCTCATAGTGTGTGCTCTGAAAGGTTCTTGGATAACAGGGCTCTTGAGTAAATTGCCTCTCATTACTGAGAGTTGAACAAGCTGTGACAGTTGATTCTTAAATTAAACTTGGGCCACTAAACAAAGTAACAAGCCTTGTAGTTGTACAAAATTGATGTTGAAGTTATTAGAGTTTGTGTGGCAGAGGCCTGGGTGCCTTCTACACTTAATTTCTTTCTTCTTTCCATTCACAATATTCAGGTCAGGCTAAAGTTATTAATCAAGAATTACCATCACCCCAAATTATTTAGGCTTGCAAATTGGATGGAATCTGGTAAAACTTTTCCATATTTTGCTGTTATTCCAAATACAAAAGCTAATTTAATTGACCAAAGGCTGAGACTGGGGACATTTAACTTAGATGACTTCTGTAACTTAGCCTGTTTCTCACTCCCTGGAATCAGTGTACAAAAGGCTCTCAGCCACTCCTCGCATGCCCAGTGGAGTCAGAGCAGCAAGGCATTTTGGGGTAAGTGAAGGCCAAATGGCCAAAGTAGTTAGTGGCAGATGCTATGTATACACTGTAGATGACAGGTTTCCACAGGTGTTCATGGTAGAAAGAAGCACCAGCCAATGGGGTTAGTCACATTCCCAGGGACCAGATATGCACCAGCCATTTCACATATGGATGCTATTTGTCATCAACAGAAGTACAACCCCTCCCCCCCCAGAGTTTGGGCCCACTTTTTGCCAAGGGAGACACACTCAGGAACTACAAATTGCTGGCTGGTGAGTCTCACAGGAGACCCTCTTCTCACCCATCTAGGACAACTCAGGACCTTAGTAAGGTGATGGCAAGGGCTCAGAGCTGCAGCTAAATTGCCAGCCGGCATGGCTTCGTGTCTACCCATTCTAAGAGCTGAATGTTAGCCTTGAGTTAATGGCATTTCTCAGGAAGTCTCAGAATACTATCAGGGAATAGCAGAGCAAACTACAACACTAATCAATCACACATTAGGTCAATGAAGACTTGTTAATGAATACCCTGAGGATCCCACCCTCAAAATGCACTTCATCCCTCTTCTGATAAAGACAGCTCGGTCCTTTATCCAGGCACCATGGTTCTCCTCCTTTATGTGGTTATTGAAGGTCAGCCTTCCCAATCAGAAGTTAAGTCTACTGTCTGTTGTCTTGTACATCTTCTGGGATAGGGAATTAATAAATAGTGATGATCAATTTCTCTAGTTAACGCTCGAATTCTTTAAATTGTATGTGGAGCAAGAGTCAACTATTAATATAATTTACCCAAATCACTTATATTACACTTTGATCTCAACCACAGTAGTATATATTCATTAAACATAATAACATTTTTTTCTTCTAATTTAAAACTGGACGGTCCAATTAGAAGTTTTTGTTAAATCGTTTCTATCCGCATACCTATCATTTTTTAAGCATTTTCTTTTTTTTTCTTTTTAAAAAATTCCTATTTAAATTCAATTTAATTAACATAACCTGTAATATTAGTTTCAGAGATATAATTTAGTGATTCTTAAGTTGCATACAACACCCAGTGCTTATTACTTCAAGTGCCTTCTGTAATGCTCATCACACAAATACTCCATCCCCCCACCTACCTCCCCTCTAGCAACCCTCAATTTGTGTCCTATAATTAAGAATCTCATGATTTGCCTCCTTCTCTGGTTTCATCTTACCTTATTTTTCCTTCCCTTCCCCTATGTTCATCTGTTTTATTTCTTAAATGCCACATGAGTGAAATCATATGGTATTTGTCTTTGACTGACTTATTTCACTTAGCATAATACCCTCTAGTTCAATCCATGTCATGGCAAATGGCAAAATTTCATTCTTTTTGATGGCTCAGTAACCTTCCACACACACACACACACACACACACACACACACACATATACTATATATACCATATCTTCTTTATCCACTCATGTATTGATGGAAATCTGGGCTCTTTCCATATTTTGACTGCTGTGAACATTGCTGCTATAATATTGTGCTGCATGTGCCCCTTTGAATCATTATGTTTGTATCCTTTGGTTAGATACCTATAGGGTAATTGCAGGGTCATAGGCTAGCTCTAATTTTAACATTTTGAGGAACCTGCATACTGTTTTCTAGAGTGGATGCACCAGTTTGCATTCCCATCAAGAGTGCAAGAGGGTTCCCCTTCCTCCACATCCTTGCCAACATCTGTTGTTTCCTGCTTGTTAATTTTAGCCATTTTGACAGGTGTGAGGTGGTATCTCTTTGTAGTTTTGATTTGTATTTCCCTGATGATGAGTGATAGTGAACATATTTTCATGTGTCTGTTGGTTATTTGTATGTCTTCTTTGGAGAACTGTCTGTAAATGTCTTCTGCCCATTTCATGACTGGATTTTTTGTTTTTTGGGGTGTTCAGTTTGCTAATAAGTTCATTATAGATTTTGGATACTAGCTGTTTATCTGATAAGACATTTGGAAATATCTTCTCTCATTCCATAGGTTTCCTTTTAGTTTTGTTGACTGTTTCCTTTGCTGTGCAGAAGCTTTTTATCTTGATGAAGTCCCAATAGTTCATTTTTGCTTTTATTTCCCTTGCCTCCGGAGACATATCTAGTAAGAAGTTGCTGCAGCCAACGTCACAGAGGTTGCTGCCTGTGTTCTTCTCTAGGATTTTGATGGTTTCCTGTCTCACATTTGGGTCTTTCATCATTTTGAGTCTATTTTTGAGTATGGTATAAGAAAGTGGTCCAGTTTCATTCTTCTGCATGTGGCTGTCCAGTTTTCCCAACACCATTTGTTGAAGAGACCGTCTTTTTTCAATTGGATATTCTTTCCTGCTTGTTTGAAGATGAGTTGACCAATAGTTGAGGGTCCATTTCTGGTTCTTTATTCTGTTCCATTGATCTATGTGTCTGTTTTTGTGCCAGTACTATACTGTCTTGATGATTATAGCTTTGTAATACAGCTTAAAGTCTGGAATGGTGATTCCTCTAGCTTTAGTTTAGCTTTTTCAAGATTGCTTTGGCTATTTGGGGTCTTTTGTTTTCCATACAAATTTAAGGATTGTTTGTTCTAGTTCTGTGAAAAATGCTGGTGTTATTTTGATTGGGATTGCATTGAATATGTAGATTGCTTTCGGTAGTATAGACAATTTAACAGTGTTTGTTCTTCCAGTCCATTAGCAAGGAATGTTTTTCCATTTCTTCATGTCCTCTTTGATTTCTTTCCTACATGTTCTTTGGTTTTCAGAGTACAAATGTTTTACCTCTTCAGCTAGATTTCTTCCTAGATACCTTATTATTTTTGGTGCAATTGTAGATGGGATCAATTCCTTCATTTCTATTTCTGCTGCTGTATTATTGGTGTATAGAAATGCAACAGATTTCTGTACATTAATTTTATATCCTGTAACTTTGCTGAATTCACATATCAGTTAAAGTTTTGATGGAGTCTTTTCGGTTTTCAACATAGAGTATCATGTCATCTGCAAAGAGTGAAAGTTTGACTTCTTCTTTGCTGGTTTGGATGCCTTTTATTTCTTTTTGCTGTCTGATCGTTGAGGTTAGGACTTCAAGTACTGTGTTGAACAACAGTGGTGAAAGTGGACATCCATGTCACATGCCTGACCTTAGGAGAAAAGCTCTCAGTTTTTCCCCATTGAGGATGATATTTGCTGTAGGTCTTTTGTATATGGCCTTTATAATGTTGAGGTATGTTCCTTCAATCCCTACTTTCTGGAGGGTTTTTATTAAGAAAGTATGCTGTATTCTATCAAATACTTTTTCTGCATCTATTGAGAGGATCATATGATTCTTATCCTTTCTTTTATTAATATGGTGTAGAATGTTGATTGATTTGCAGATTTCGAACAACCCCTGCAATCCAGAAATAACCCACTTGATCATGGTGAATAATCCTTTTAATATACTGTTGTAATTGTTTAGCTAGTATCTTGAGAGATTTTGCATCAGTGTTCATCAGGGATATTTGTCTGTAAATCTCCTTTTTAGTGGGTCTTTGGTTTTGAATCAAAGTAATGCTGGCCACATAGAATGAGTTTGGGAGTTTTCCTTCCATTTTTATTTTTTGGAATAGTTTCAGAGTAATAGGTATTAATTCTTCTTTAAATGTTGATAGAATTCCCCTAGGAAGCCATGCAGCCCTGGACTCCTGTTGGTTGGGAGATTTTTAATTACTGATTCAATTTCTTTGCTCGTTATGCATCTGTTCAGATTTTCTCTTTCATCCTGTCTTAGTTTTAGTAGTTTATATGTTTCTAGGAATTTATCCATTTCTTTTGGATTGCTCTGTTTGTTGGAATGTAATTGTTCATAATATTCTCCTATATTTGTTTGTATTTCTGTGGTATTGGTTGTGATCTCTCCTCTTTCACTCATGATTTTATTTATTTGGGCCCTATCTCTTTTCTTTTTGATAAGTCTGGCAGGGATTTATAAGTTTTGTTAATTCTTTCAAAGAGTCAGGTCCTAGTATTTTTAATCTGTTCTGTTGTTGTTTTTTATTTCTATTTCATTTATTTCTGCTCTAATCTTAATTGTTCCCCTTCTTCTGCTGGTTTTAGGCTTTATTTGCAGTTCTTTTTCCAGTCCCTTTAGGTGTCAGGTTAGGTTGTGGATTTGAGACTTTTCTTGCTTCTTTTTTTTTTATTAAAGATTTTATTTATTTATTTGACAGAGATAGAGACAGCCAGCGATAGAGGGAACACAAGCAGGGGGAGTGGGAGAGAAGAAGCAGGCTCATAGCAGAGGAGCCTGACGTGGGGCTCGATCCCATAACGCCGGGATCACGCCCTGAGCCGAAGGCAGACGCTTAACCGCTGTGCCACCCAGGCGCCCCTTTCTTGCTTCTTAAGGGAGGCCTGTATTGCTATATATGTCCCTTTTATCACCTCTTTTTGCATCTCAAATGTTTTAGACTGTCCTGTTTTCATTTTCATTTGCTTCCATATATTTTTAAAAATATGTTCTTTACTTTCCTCGTTGACCTATTCATTCTGTAGTACAGTGTTCTTTAACCTCCATGTATTTGTGGTCTTTCTAAATTTTTTCTTGTGGTTGACTTCAAGTTTCATAGCACTGTGGTCTGAAAATATGCATGGTATGATCTCAGTCTTTCCGTACTGGTTGAGACCTGATTTATGACCCAGTATGTGATCTATTTTGGAGAATGTTCCACAAGCACTCTAAAAGAACATATATTCTGTTGCTTTAGGATGAAATGCTCTGAATATATCTGTTAAGTCCATCTGGTTCAGTGTTCCATTCAAAGCCATTGTTTCCTTGTTGATCTTTTGCTTAGATGATTTTCCATTGCAGTGAATGGGGTGTTAAAATCCCCTACTATTACTATATTATTATTAATGAGTTTCTTTAAGTTTGTTATTAATTGATCTATATATATGGCTGCTCCCAAGTTGGGGGCACAAATATTTACAATTTTTAGGTCTTCTTGTTGGGTAGACTCCTTTATTATGATATAGTACCCTTCTTCATCTCTTATTACAGTCTTTGGTTTAAAATCTAGTTTGTATAAGTCTGGCTACTCCAGCTTTCTTTTGATGTCTGATAGATGGTTCTACCCCTCACTTTGAACTGGAGATGTCTTTGAGTCTAAAATGAGTTTCTTGCAAGCAGCATATCAATGGGTCTTATGTTTTTAATCCATTCTGATACCCTATGTGTTTTAATTGGAGCATTTAGTCCATTTGCATTCAGAGTAATTATTGATAGATATGAATTTAGTGCCATTGTTATTACCTGTGAAGTTGCTGTTCCTGTAGATTGTCTCTGTTCCTTTCTAGTCTTTATTGCTTTTGGCCTCTCTTTCCTACTCATAAGGTCTTCTTTAATATTTCTTCCAGAGCTGGTTTAGTGTTCAGGAGCTCCTTTAGTTTTGCTCTTCTTGGAAACTCTGTCTCTCCTTCTATTCTGAATGACAGCCTTGCTGGATAAAGTATTCTTGGCTGCATATTTTTCACTTGTATCTTGTTGAATATATCATGCCACTCTCTTCTGCCCTGCCAAGTTTCTGTGGACAGATTTTCTGCTAACCTTATATATCTACCCTTATAGTTTAAGGACCTTTTGTCCCTAGTTGCTTTCAGAATTATCTCTTTATCTCTGTATTTTGTAAGTTTCACTATGATACATCTTGGTGTTGGCCTATTATTGTTGATATTTGAGGGGAGTTCTCTGTGTCTCTTGGACTTGAGTGCCTGTTCCCTTCGCCAGATTAGGGGCTTTCTTAACTATAATTTGTGCAAATAGGCCTTCTGCTCCTTTTCTCACTCTTCTTCCTCTGGAATTCCTATGATATGGATATTATTGCACTTTGTGGAATTGCTGAGTTCCCTAAGTCTATATCATGATCTAATAGTTTTCTTTCCCTCTTCTTTTCAGCTTCATTATTTTCCATAATTTTATCTTCTATATCACCTATTTGTTCCTCTGATCCTTCCATCCTTATTGTGATTATAGCTAACTGATTTTGCTTCTCACTTATACCATTTTTTTTTTATTTAATTTCAGTCTGACTAGGTTTTAGGTCTTTTATCTCTGCACCAGGGTTTCTCCGGGCTCTTCTATGCTTCTTTCAAGCCCAACTAGTATTCTTATGACTGTTGTTCTAAATTCTTTTTCAGATATATTGCTTATATCTCTTTTGAGCAAATCCCTGGCTGTGATTTCTTCTCGATCTCTCTTTTGGGGAGAATTCCTTCATCTTGTTATTATGTCTAGGTTTCTGTCTTTTGTGTGTTATGAAAGCTTGTTATGTTTCCTGCTTCTGAGAGTAATACTATATTAAGGAGGGGTCATACACTGTCCAGGGCCTGGAATTTCAGGAAGTGTTTCTGATATATGCTGTGTGCACTCTGCTGTTGTGTTTTGGCTGCTCTTTCCCACATGTCAGTCCTCTGCAGAATTCCTCCTTCCTTGTAGTGGGGAGTGTTTAGACCTTTAACTAGGTGTATTTTGATTTGTTACAGTAAGCCTGATTTAAAAAAAAAAAACAAAAAAACAAAACCTAATCTGAGAAAAGGAAAAGGAACAAAAAAGTGAACAGACAAGCAAAAAACTATAAGCTTGATTCCAAAGGAAAAGAAATAAGGAAAAAATAAAATAAAAAGCATCCAAAAAATGAGAAAATAAACAAACCAACAAATGAGCAAAAAACTATAAGCCTGATTCCAAAGAAAAAAAATAATTAAAAAGAATAAATTACAAAATGCCAATAAAAAAGAAAGAAAGAAAAAAGAAAAGGAAAGGAAAGAAAACAAATTGGTCGTATTTCCACCTAAACTGAAGCTGATGCTTTGGTAGACTTGAAACATTCGGGGGTGTCTGTGTTGGTATTCTGAGGATGAGGCCTGCTCCCTTGGCTCATAGTCAGACCTGCCCTTGTAGGTATGCCCCTGCTGGGCATAGAGGGCTGAGGTTTGGTGTAAGTGACTCCAGCCTCCCTGGAGGTGCTGTGTTTCTCTCTGAATTCCAGCCATGCCGGTGGGCTGAGGGGTGGTGGTGGTGGTGGTGGTGGAAGATGGTATCACCCTGCCCCTCTCATTGCTGGGGAGGGGAACTTGTGCCCAGGGAGGGGAACTTGCAACCACCAGTGTTCAGGGAGGCCCTCACAGAAAACCAATCGATCTTCCTTCCTGTGTCTCAGGCTTTTTTCAGGTCCCTTCCCTCAAACTGTCTGTGCCCAGGTTATTGGCTCACCCAGCGCCATAGTTCTCCTGTGTTTTCTCTCTGAATGGTGGCTGGTATTCAAAATAACAAATCTTAAAGGACCTAGCAAGGTGCAGACCCACTCCCCTCCCCCAGCAATGCACCAGGCACCGTTCTGTCCCCGAAAAGCAGTTGCATGGTCACCCAAGTGCCTGATCTATGGTAAAGCACAGCAAAAAGCTGCAACTAGGTTATCTGTTCTTTGGGTGTGCCTCTGTCCCCTGCTGTAGAACTGCTGCCCAGTGCCTTCAGGCAGGTCTTTTGTCCTTGGAGAGGCAAAATACCCTCCTTCATATGTACTCCAGGAAGGGGAGCATTCTCTCCCAGTGTGACCCAGGGGATCCCCACACCATGGTGTCTTGCAGGAACCCTATATGCTGGTCTCCTTCCCAATTTCTCCCTCTATCCCTGACTTCTCTCCAAGAAAATGTCTCCTTCCTCACCCCTACAGCACCGCAGTTTTTCTCTCCCCTGATTCACATCCCTGAACCTCACATCTACCACATTCTCTCCCTCCAGTTGTACAGATTGTGTTCTTAATCCTCAGATCAATTTCCTAGTTCAAAATGATTTGATGTTGATTTGGCTGTGTTTGGGGAGTGAGACCCCCTACTACTATGCCATCTTAAGCTGACCAAAAACACTTCTTTATTATTTTAAAAATAAGGGGCGCCTGGGTGGCACAGCGGTTAAGCGCCTGCCTTCGGCTCAGGGCGTGATCCTGGCGTTATGGGATCGAGCCCCACATCAGGCTCCTCCGCTATGAGCCTGCTTCTTCCTCTCCCACTCCCCCTGCTTGTGTTCCCTCTCTCACTGGCTGTCTCTATCTCTGTCGAATAAATAAATAAAATCTTAAAAAAAAAATAAAAATTAAAAAAAAAGCCACCATTGAATTTCCTTGATCAAATCTTTATAAATTACACTGGGAAATTCCTTTTACATTTTAATATTCTAGATGAGTACTAAAAAACAAAACAAAAACAAAAACAAAACAATTTATTGAGTAGATATTGGCTACTTATTTTATACATAGATTGTTTTCAGATTTTTATTACTGAGGGATTATTAACTTTTCCCAATTCTGTTATTTACTCACAACATATCTTGAGCAAATAATTTAATCATGCTGTGCCCCAATTTCTAGATTAGCATAATAAATATTACAATATCATGGCAAGAAATTTGAAGTGATGATAATAGCAAAATAGCAGTTTTGTGTATTGTGAGGTCCTGGTATCAGGATAAACTTGAAGAGGAGTTTTACTGCGCCAATTTGTATGCAAAAATCCATATGATGGCAAAGAAAAATATACATTAATTTAGAAGACAATATTAGGGACTTGAAATTTAATAAGATATCCAAAATATCCCCTTTTAGCTCCTTTCTAACCAGATTTTTACCACAATATGTGTTATATCTGATCTCGGTTTATGACTTAAAAAAAAGAAAGGCCTCTCTCTGATTTATTTCGAAAGAAAGCTAATTGGCGGCAAGTGGGATCAGATACAGAGGGGCACCTTTTTAATAGACTTTGTTAACATAAAGTGAGGTCATCTTCATTCCTGGGTAATCCAGGTATGTCATGAAATTAGTTATGCCCATGTGTAGGAATCTCCTTCACTTTAATAAACAATTCATTTCTCTTCCTGATCTATCCCCCAAAACTAAAAATGCATTTGTCAAGAAAGATTGTCTTACAGCTAGAGAGATCTTGACCTAAATATTTTATTCATTTATCTTATAGAGACATATTTAGTGAATTAGGTTAAAAATGTTAAATAAGGCTTGGAAAGAAGTTGAATTAGCATTTCTCTGCAAGTACTATACTTTTAGAATCTATGTGAGTAGCATAGAAACATTTTCTCTAAACTGTTAATGAAATGATTGAACACTTTTATAATAATAAAGCATGAAATATATTAAAGTATTTCAATACTTTCAATTTTTTCATATATTCATTATTTATTGTTTAAACATAATAAGGATGGGGCACCTGGGTGGCTCAGTCAGTTAAGTGGCCAACTCTTGATTTTGGCTCAGGTCATGACCTCAGGATCCTGGGATTGAGGCTTTATCAGGCTCCCTGCTCAGTAGGGAGTTTGCTTAAGAATTCTGCTCCTCCCCTGCTCATACTATTTCTCGCTCTCTCTCTCCTTCAAAAACAGAAACAAAAACAAAACAAAAAAAACCCCAAAAAACCTTTTAAAAAAGAAACATAATAAGGATTATCAGATTTTCAATCTCAAAGGAAGATTGTTATTCTTTCATTGCATATTCTTTCCTGACATTCTTTTCACTCATTCCTATTATAAGAATCTGTTGTTCTTTCTCTTAGAAAACGTTAGCTCTGCTTATTAAAGCATGAAAAATGAAAAAAAATGAGCTAGATACAGTTGGTAATTCATTATTCAAGAGGTTGAAAGGAGTGTAAATGACATACATTTAATATCTCATTACCTAAATAAGCAAAGGAGACATACACATGCAATATCTAAAAAAGCCATTCAAGGTTTAAATAGTGTTGGTTGGAGTTGCTTCTATTCAACACAGTAAGGGTTTCCTCCTGGAGACAGATCTCTGCAAAGGCATTGGCCCTTGGAGTGGTGATCAGATGTTTATTTCCCTACAGTCCCACTCCATTTGGAGTCCTTGAAAACAGAGGCTTCTGTTTATTCCCTCATAGACATTGGCATTTAGCAAGAACTCAGGACATTTGATGGAAGAATTGTCCATGGCTGCTCTTCAAATCACTGAAGTTTTTTCTTAGTAGTATATGGGTCACTGCTAAATTGGTGAATACAAAACTAGCTGTAGAGGAGATTATAATCCACACATTCAAGATGTCCTACATGGATACATCTTGTTTAGTATAACAGAATATAATTAAAATCACTGTTCCTTACCTACTTCAGTTTTTTTTTTCTTTTAAGATCACTGATTTAATGTCACAAGCAGGATCTATGATTAACTAGAAAATGTGTTCTTTCTCTAAATGAATTTTTGCTGACCTTTTAATCATTAATGAAGGTGACAACCAGCTTTAGTGTCTATATTGTGCAGAACATTAGTACTAATTGTCTCCACTTTAGTTTACATTCAACACTGAAGTCACACCGATCTTATTAGTACAAAATCAGATTATATTACTCCTTCCACTAAAGCTCTCTAATGGCTTTCCATCCCACCCAGTGGGAAAAGCACAACGACTCATGAGGATTTATAGGATCTTTACTTCACCCCATTTCATCTCTGGACTCATCTCCCCTCTTCAGTTGCCTTGCTGGTGTCCTATCAGGTCTTAAGGGTCTCTTTGTACTTGCAGTTCCTGCCTCAGGGCCTTTGCACTTACTGTCCCTCTGTCTGGATTTATTTTCCCCAATTTACATTTAACCTTTTTCCTCACTTCCTTTGGTTATTATTCAAGTGCCACCTTCTTAGCGAGAACTTCCCTGATAATACTATTTAAAATTGCAAACTCCTCTCCACTTCCTAACCCATTTCCTTGCTATATTTTTTTCTCCATAAAATATATTGCAGCCTAACTTACTATGTATAGGTTATATGTAAATGTTTAATGTTGTTTACCTCACCTTCCTAAATACAGTTTTCATGGGAATGGATATATTTGTCTTTTATAATTGCCATGTTCTAAGCACTTAGAATAGTGCCCAGCATATGAGGCACTCAATACATTTATGCTAAATGAATAAATGATTAAATGAATGAACAGTGCAAAGCAACCCATGAGGTAAGACTCTTATTAAGGCTTAGAATTAAACAAAGGATGAGGTAATCTCATTGTGAAGTTATGATAAAATATGCTGTACGTATTTTAATTTGTGAATTTTTTTTAAGTCTCAGGCTGAATAACACCGAGTAAATTTTCTCACTAATCCTTTTTCCATATTCTAAACTTCAGTCATATTTGTCACCCTGTATGACTTTACCATATTTATAGCTTTATGTAGGAAAAGCAGGTTTTAATCAATTTAACTATTCTGTTGTATCAGAGAAGTCTAGGACTATAATTATTTAAATCGATATTTTATTATTTCTCAGTGAAAATGAAAAAGTGGATGTAAAAAGGGGGGGAAACCTATCATGATGGATGTAAATAAGAGTATAGACATAGGATATATGTATTTTGATATATGCTGACAAAATAAATTCTAGCAATATCACGGTAATGGGAACTTTTGGAGATATAGATCCTATTTCAGGTAGTTTCAAGTTGACTGCCCTGGAAAATGGGTCTTGAAACTAGGGAATAGAGACTTGTTTATTTAAAAACAAGAATAATAATACATAAGGAAGATATCTGTTAAAAATCTGTGGGAAAAGATCTGTTAAAATTTTAAAATCATACTAATTCTGTTATGGAAAGTCTGAACAGAACTGCCTAAAATAGACTGAATGTGGGCAGTTTTTCACAGCTGTCTGATGGCTTCCACACATAAAACACAACTGCATTTCATCATGTTGGTCTATATTGTGTATTCTCTCATTTTATTCTCAGAGTCTAAGTTCATATATACATATATATATGTTTTTACTTTATACATTTTTACTATATATATATAAAGTCTATTTGATGTACTTTATATACTTACACTTTATATATAAAATATATGTTACAAACTATATATATGATTATGCTTATATATGTTTACATATTACATACACACATATTGTATTTTTTTAGATCTTGGCTACATAATTAAGTTATATGATAGCCTGTGTGTTTTAGTTCATAGATAATACATGTTCTCAATATGACCCTGAGTATCTAAAATACAAAAATGAAAGGAAGGATGAGATGGGGCTAAGTAGAAAGGAGTAGGTATAATTGTACTCAAGCTCCATTTCCTGACATATCACTTATCAGTTCATTTGTCTTTGGTAAATTCCCCCACATTTATGCTCCTCAATTTGGTCACGTGTAGAATGGAGCTAATAGTACTACTTCCTTCTGAAGAAGAGTGTTATAAGGATAAAGTGAGGTAATATAGGCAAATAGTCTAGCACACTGCTGCACATTACATTACTTGATACTCAGTAGATATTAGTTCCTGGGTGTCTCCTGAAAGTAATACTAGGGGCGCCTGGGTGGTTTAGTCAGTTGAGCGTCTGCCTTCAGCTCAGGTCATGATCTCAGGATCCTGGGATTGAGCCCCACTTCAGGCTCTTTGCTCAGTAAGGAGCCTGCTTCTCCCTCTCCCTCTTCCATTCCCCTGCTTCTACACTCTGTCTCTCTGTCAAATCAATCAATCAATCTTTAAAAAAAAGTATGCTAAGCAGAGAACAAATGGGCTGGAGTTATAATGGAAGTGATGTAAGGAAGTAAAACAAAAGCTAGTTTAAGCTCAAAAGCAGTTTAATTACTGAGATATTTACATGATACTTAGAGTCTTACTTGGCATATAACTTAAGAAAATTATTGTATTAAAAACAGTAATTTGTGAAAATTAATATTTATATAGAGAAAACCTAAAAAGTGTCACTTGGACATTGAAACTCTTATGACACTTTCTGTACTATTTTGTTGTGATTATATCCTCTTGGTTACTTGAATATTTAATAATTAAGAAGTCATCTTATTCATTACTAGTATGCTCTTTACTTAAAAGATTTTTCCATCTGGTATTATTTTACTTATATCAACTTCAATTTGTTTTTTGTGGGATTTTAAAAAATCTTTTTATTAAACAAATTTTAAAAATCTTTTGATTAATTTCAAATTTGCTGCCACCTTCCATTTTAGATATGGTTTTCTTATAAACAGCATCTAGATGAGTTCTGACATTTTATCTAGTCTAACAATGTCTTTTTAAAAACATTTATTTTCCGTGTATATGTATGTGTCTAACAGGTTTATCAAAGTGAAGCATGTATACAAAAGAGTTGACAAATCCTAAGTGAAAAGCTTGGTGTATTTTCACAAAGTGAATCTCCCTAAGTACTGACTTGATCAAGATAACCAGCAACCCAGACAAGACCCTCATGCTTTCTCTAAGTCCTTTTTTCCCCTCCCCCCCCTAAAGATGATGAGTGCTCTAACTTCTATTCAACAGTGATGCCATTTGGCCCACAAAGTTTTCTGTGTGGATAGGGTGTTAGTTACAGATCAGTAGCTATAATACATCAAAAGCCTCTTCAGAGTTTTCTAATTTTCTCTGTTGAGTTGGGCTTTTCAATAAATTCATCCATATTCCCTATATTTTCAAATGTCTTGGCATGAAGTTGTGAATGATATACTGTTATTACCTGTTCAATATATAAATGATCTGTACTGATGCTCTTTTTTTTTAATTAGAGACATTGTTTTGAAAACTTTTTTGTCCTTGACAGCTTTAACAGATTTTTATAATTTTTAATCTTTTCAAGTAGTCAATTTTTGATTATTGCGTTGAATATTGTACTGAAATCTTTGATATGTCTTTTTCTAACTTCTAATTTTTTTTTTTTGGATTTTAGATAACTTTTTTTCTATCTTCTTGAATAAGTTCCTAAAGTATCAATATTTTAGCCTTCCTTATTTCCAAATATTTTTATTTAAGGGTACATATTTGCCCATGCACATGATTTTAGTTGTATAAGATTCATTATGTTGCATTTTTCATTATCAAGTATTTAAAAATATTTCAATTTCCATTGTCATTTCTCTGTGACTTATGGGTTATTTAGAAGTGAAGTGCTTCATTTCCCAACTATTGAATATTTTTCTCATTTTTTTTGTTCTTGTTTCTATTTTTTCTCAGTTTTATTGTGGTCATTATATTTTCAATTCTTTGAGACTCAGTTTTTTGAGTCTTGTTTTCATCTAGCATATATGGTCAGTAGCTTTTGCATGGTCGGGAAGAATGTGGATTCTGTAGTTGTTGGCTGCAGTGTTATAAATACATCAGTGAGTTATGTATGTCTTTGTAAATATATATTGAGACTGTTTTGTTAGGAGCATTCAAACTTAGGATTGGAGCTGTATTAATCCTTTTCCATACTATTGTTAGCAATAATTCTATCCTTAAGGGTTACTTTTGTGGCTTCACTTGCTTTTGTTCTGTTAGTGTTTGCATAATATAGTTTTTTCCATCCCTCTTGGTATCTCTGTACTTAAGGAGTATCTTTTGTGAGCATTATGTAGTTGAATTGTTTATTTAACCAGTTAGACTATCGTTGTCTTTAAATTTGATATTTAATTTATTTATGTTTACTGTTACTGCTGATATTTGGGTTCAAAGTCCCATATTCCCATTTTTTTCTATTTGTCTTTTGTTAATTTTTTTCTGCCTTCTCCTCTTTTGAATATTAAAGATTTTCCCCCATTTAATCATTCTATTTCTCCTCTCACTAACTTGTATTCTATGTAGTCTTTATTACTGATTACCATAAATATTATAGCACTCATCCTTGATTCATTAGAACTTGCTGTAAATTGGTATGTTCATCACTTCCCAGACAGGACAAGACTTTGTAACACTTCATCTCCATATTGTCCACCCTACCACATCCCTTAATCAAGAGATTTTGTCCTGTTGTGTTAATTCTATATATATATTAAGCTCCATAAAATGTAAATATTAATGTCATAACAGGCAGTTTTCATTTAATTTTGAACATGTTTAACTTTCCCTGTTTATTTACTCTTAGTGTACTTCCCTCTGAGGTCATTTCTCTTCTGCTTTTTTGTTTGTTTGTTTAATGGAAGAGTTTGCTGGTGACGAATTGTCTCAATTTTTTTTTTCCGACAGCCCTTATTTTTCCTTTATTTTTGATTCTTATTCTTTGTTAAAAATAAAATTTTTATTTGAAAGTTATTTTCTTTTATAACTTTAAAGATTTCATTCCATTATTCCCGGGCTTTCATAATTTTTGTTGTGAAGTCAGTTAAGTTCTTATTGCTTCTCCTTTCAAAGAAAGGTGTCTTTTTCCTTTGTCTCCTTTGAAGATTTCATTTCTTTGTCTCTGGTGTTCAAGAATTGACTACAATGTCTAGGAATATGAATACTGGTTGGGATTCAAAAACTTTTGAATTCTATGGGTTGACCCCTTTCACTGGTTTGAGAAAATTCCCAGCCAATATTTCCTCACATGTTGTAACTGTCTACTTTCCCTCTCCTATTTCTGAAACTCCAGTTGCAGATATGTTAGGCTTTACATCATGTCCATTATGTATTCTGTGCTTTAAGTTTTTTTTTTTCCTTCCCCCCCTTCTCTTAAAGCTTTTTTATACATTTTCTGGTAACCTTTTTCAGTATACTTAGTCCTTTCTTCTGTTGGATCTAATCTATTAAATGCTAAACCCTAAATTTGCTAAATTCTTAATTTCAGTAATTCTGTTTTTCCATTTTGGAATTTCCATTTCATACATTTAAAAAATGGACTTCAAACTACTTCTTCACTTATTCATCAGGAAGACATTAATCACAGTTATTTTTAATTATATGTGTGATAGCTACATGTGAAACATCTGTGAGTTGCTATTGTCTTTTCTTCGTGGTTTATTGATTCATGGAAAATTTGCTAGTTTTTTTAATTATTAAATAATGCACATTGTGTCTGAAAATCTGTAAAAGTTCTCTTCAACTGATTTATTTTTATTCTGTCAAGAGAATAGAGCCATCTTGCCTTGATTCAATCAGCTATTAATGTTTTGTGATTTGAGCAGGGATTTTGATGGCTGTTTCTGGTTTGACCTTATTTCTAGGTAGACCTTCAGGGGTCCCAACAGACAGCTCTCTCGGCTGACTCTGAACTCCAGATTTTGTCTTCTCAGCTCTGTGAGATTTCCCAAAGGCCTGCTTAGCATTTCACTTCCTATGAATTCATTTTTGCATGGTATTTATCTTCTGGCTCCTTTACCACTTAATTTAGTAGATCTCTTAAAGGCAAAAGCTGAGCAGAAAGTAGGAATCATTTTTCTATGGCTTATGACCCTTCACATCCTAGTTTCACAATTTTCTAAGGCTCATGACTTCATAGCTCTGAACTCCGGTGTTCATTTTTCTCAGCCTATGAGATTGATGAAAACCCTAGAATGTAGCTTTGTCTATGAGCTTCTATTCACCTTTCAGTAAATCAGTGAATACTCTGAGAGGAAAATGGCCAGCTCTTTCTGATGTGTATCCTTTTAATCAAGTCTGACTGCCTTTATTGCTCTCTGATGCCTTCAAAAAACTGTTTTTGGTATTTTACTCAGCATTTATAGTGTTTCTCTTTAAGATAAAATAGAAAATTTGTCTCTCTAATTTATGGTTTTAAAAACAAAAATCAAAATGTATTATCTAATAAGAATTATTTTTTGTATATGAATTTAAGAAACAGTGTCAATTACTGCTTTAATATTAAAATATACTAATTATTGGGATATTTTGATGGATTATAAAGAAAGTAAGAAAATATATTTAAGATTGGGATCATCCTTTAAAAGCTGGGATACATGAATTTGTCAACGGAAGTAGTCCTACACAGAGTAGGTACAATCCCAAGTAAGAAGCACCATGCCCTTTTTAGAATCTAACCAGAAAAATATATAAATAAAATAATTTAATGATGCATTTGAAAAAATGTTAATTGAACAATTGCTACTTGATGCTCACTGTTTTTAGCCTGGACATCTGGCAATGAAGGAGACAGGAAGCCTTGTTTTTCATGATTTTATATTCTAATTGTGGGGAGCTATGGTGGTTTCCTGGGGTGAGAGGAGAGACATGGAAAATTAGGTAAATAATTACAATAGTGAAAGCGTCATGAAAAAAAGCCAGAATAATCCAATAGAAAGTGATAAAAGTAGCTGCTTTATTTGTGTGTTCTGTCTATACATTTTTCAGAAAGTGATATTTGAGCCGAGAATTGAATAACAAAGGGTGCCAGTCATGGAAGAAGCTGAAGCAAAGTATATATCAGGCCAGAATAAACTTGGTGTGGTGAGGAATGGAAAGAAGGCCTGTGTGGCTGGAATGTTGTGATCAAGGGTGAAAGTTACAATGAGATGATGATTCCAAGGTATCCAGATCTAGTTAGTTCTTGTAGGGAGTAGTCAGTCCTGATAATGAGTTAGATTTAATTCTGAGTATAATAGGAGACCTACAATGGGATTTAAGCCAGGAGTAATATGATTTCATTTATTTTGATAGAAATATTATTTTGCCTGATAAATGGAGGATGATTGCAGTGAAACAAGTGGGAACCGAGGTGGCAGTTAGGAAAGCACTGAAGTACTCTAGCCAAGAGACAGAGGTGACTTGGTTTATGGTGGGGACAGAAGACAGACAGAGATGGACAGAAGTCGTAGGTTGAGATTTACAGTAGAGGTTGATATGGCCAGAGTTGATGTGTGGAGAGTGGGGCAGAGATGTTGACTCCTAGGATTTGGGCCTGAAGAAATGTATTTTACCAAGATTTATGGACAGAAGGAGGAGCAGGGTGGGGATGCTCTGTAGTAAATAAGGGCTCTGTAACATGCTTCGTTTGAAATGTACATTCTCTCTCAAAGTGGGAACATTAAAGAGACAATTGGATGTATAAGTCTGGAGTTTACTGGAGAGACCAGAAGTAATGATATGAATTTGGATATCACTGGCAAAGAAATTAAATTTAACATGAAGGCCTTGTTTAAGATCACCTGGAAAGGAAGTGTAGAGTTAAAAGGATGTGCTGAAATTGAATCGTGGGCACTTCAGATTTAGAGGTGACTGGAATAGAGAGGAGAGGAAGGTAGAGTCAGAGAAGCCGAGATAAAATCTATTAAGAAAGAGGGAGTGATCAGCTGTGGTGGCGTAGCTGCTGAGAGGGATGAGTTAAAGAACTCGGATATTGGAAATATCAGGAATATAGAAAAAAATATTAAATTTCAATGAATGATAGTCTTTTAATAGATCCTTAATAAAAGGTGAATGGCTCCAAACACAGATTTAATTTGGAAACTCCCACCATAGCAACACCTATTAGTGTTCAGTTTATTTATTTAAATATGCACATATTGATATTGTAATTTTTGAATTAAGGTAACAGCTAATAAAACTGTACAGAAAAAAAATGTAGCATCCTTTACTCATTAGCCAGGTCATGTCTAAATATTAAAAGTAATATATTCCCTGTCAAAATACCTCAGTTTTGTTTGCTTTTACAAGTATTTTAATGTGACTTTTCAGCCAAGTGTGCTGTCAGAAGATTATGGTAGATTAATCTCAAATTAGCCGAAACAATAAACTCAACTAAGAAAAATCAGCCTTGTAATGTACTACAGTCAGGAAAATCAGTCCAAAACACTAATGAGCAGTTGCCTCTCTGCATTGGGTTATTATGATTATATTAATTTAATAAGTCAGTTTGGGAAGCAATGATGAATAATCTTCAAAATACAGAGTAAATACTTAATTTAGCTGTCTGCCTTCATAGAATTCACTTTTTCTGTCCTAAAATCTTATAGTTGTGGACTGGAATATGTGATTTTCTCTGCAATATTATTTAAATACAATTTCCAGTTTTGCTTCATCATCTTCCTCACTGTCACCTACCCTCAATTAATTCATTTCACATGATAAGCTTTTCCATTCATCAATGTTGAGAATAATTTATTTAATTGTTCTGAAACTATGGAAATGTTTATCAAATGAAATAGAAAAATCAAGAAATGGAATAAGGAAGTAAAAAGATATTTTCAACTGATTTTGGAATATACTCAAGATAATTAAACTAGCCATAAAATAGGTTCTAACCTAAGATTACCATTTACTTTATTTTATTATAGTATGCATGACTGAGGCTTCACAGATTTTTTTTCATAAATTATATAACATCCTAACGTCATGATTAGCATGCCTCCACCTACCATTAGGAGAGTTTAAGTGGACCTGTCCCCATTTTATATATATAATGAGATAAATATGGATATATACCACAAACAGAGGAGAAGATATTGAGCAGGTGTGTGTATTAGTCCATTTGGGCTGCTATAACAAAAGATCACAGACGGGTTGCTTATAAACAACAGAAATTTATTTCTCCCAGTTCTGGTGGCAGGAAGTCTGAGACTTCTCGTTATAGCCTCACATGGCAGAGGGGACTAGGGAGCTCTGTGGGGTCTCTTTTATAGGGCACTAATCCCAATCACGTGGACTCTGACTTCATGACCTAATCACATCTAAACTCTCCACTTCATAGTGCTATCACCTTGGGAATTGGGATTTCAGTGTATGAATTTGGTGGAGGGCTATGGACACAAACAGACACAGTAGTGGGTTACTCTTTTGGATTATGGGATATAGAATATCCTCTGTAATACATAGTACCCTATATATCTTTCTGTTAAGAGAACCTCCTAGGGCTTCCTAATTCATGCCTGAAAATGTTACCATTTTGTTACATTGTCTTTGGATATGTCAGAAAGGTTCTCTTTCTGAAAGCTGTTGTTTTCATTGTACTCTATGACAATCAACATAATGTTTTTCACTTTCTTTAAGAAGAGACTCTGTGTTCCTGAGTTACATTTCATTAACGATTATCCTTTTTTTTTTCCCCTTAAACTCAAGCAGTATTTAACACTTTGGGCTATATTTTCACTTATGGCCAGCCTCTCAGACTATACTATGGTTCATTTTTCTTACATTGCAGTAAAATCCACATAACATGAAATTTATTATCTTGACCATTTTTAAGTTTATAGTTCATCACCACCATCCAGCTCCAGGACTTTTTTCATCTTACATAACTGAAATTCTGAACCGTTAAACAATAGCTTCCCATTCGCCCCTTCTCCCCTGGCAACCACCATTCTACCTTTGGTCTCTATGAATTTGACTACAAATGTCCTATAAGTTAAATCATACAATATTTGTCTTTTTGTGACTGGGTTTTTCACATAGCATAACATCCTCAAGGTTCATGCATGTTGTAGCATGTGTTGGAATTTCCTTCCCTTTTAGAGCTGAATAATAGTCCCTTGTTGTATACACCACATTTTCTTATCCATTCATCCACCTATGGATACTTGGGTTGCTTCCACATTTTGGATATTGTGAAAAATGCTTCTGTTAACATAGGTGTATGAAAATCTATTTGAGTCTCTGCTTTTGTTTCTTTTGGGGTATAAACCCAGAATGGAATTGCTAGATCATACACTAATTCAGTTGGTAATTTTTTGAGGAGCAGTTTTCCATAGGAGCTCACCATTTTACATTCTCACCAACAGTGCTTAAAGATTCCAATTTTTGTGCACCCTCACCAAGACTTGTTATTCCCCCCCCCTTTTTTTTTGAATAGATGACATCCTAATGGGTGTGAGGTGGTAATGGTTCAGATTTTCTTTTGTAATAACTTAGACCATATGATGTCAGAATGATAGTGGTAATGAATGCCCATGTAAAATTTGAGACCTAGAAACATGACAGGTACAAGAATTACATTAAAGGAAGTTAAATCCTGAATAATTTTGCTCAACTTGCTAAAATGACTCATGAACAAAAGGCCAGTGATAACTTAAAGAGTCAGGAAATGATTTTTATTTGTATAAATTATGGTTTTTATAATATAAATCATATAA
>NC_048227.1:76049564-76075880 GCF_002007445.2 Ailuropoda melanoleuca
TTTTTTTTGAGTAGTGTGTTTTGTAAGTTCTTTATATATTCTGGATACACATATGCATTTTAAATTGGTAGATAAATTACTGTAGATAAAGTTGCTTGTCCTTTTCAACTGTGTTTTGTTAACTGGATATTATATTATGAACATCTTCCTCATGTAATTATATAGTCTTTGAAATTTAGTTATTTAAAAATTATCCCAAACATCTGGTCTCATGAATCATTTTCCTGCTTCCAGACCTCCTTGGAGTTGTGGACTCCCTAAAATTCAAAGGTAATATAAGTGAAACAGAACACCTAACAGGATCTCAGGAAATACCATCAACTTTATAGTACTTGCATATATCATAGGAACAAGTAATGTGACCTTTCAAAACAAGGTATAAATCAATAATTGAATAAATTTAAAGATGTATTCTACTATTGCATTATTTATCCCTTTTCTTCATTCTCTATTCATTACAATAATCAAACCAAACCAAACCAAAAAATCCAAAATCAAATATGCTGTTGGCTGGTGAATTATAAGGCTATATGACAGTGAGGACTTTACTCTCAATTAGAAGATATTTATTGTCTATCTTGTCTGTCTGTNTGTTGGCTGGTGAATTATAAGGCTATATGACAGTGAGGACTTTACTCTCAATTAGAAGATATTTATTGTCTAATCTATCTTGTCTGTCTGCCTCTTTCAGTTAAAAGTTTTAAAATAGATCCTCTTGCCACTTGATATGCAACATTCTTTCCCTTTCAATATTATATAAAAACTAACAACTTAGATCTTACGTATCAGCTAGGAAATAGATGAAGGTATTGCTACTGATTATAATGACTAATATTTAATGAGTGCTTAACATGGGCTGGCCATTGCTCTGACACTTCACAGATACTGTGTTTTGTAATCATCACAACTTTGTGATGGGGTGTATTATTATTTCCGTTGTCCATGAGGCATGGAAAGGTTATGAAACTTTCCCAAAGTGACCAGAGCCCATTTGTCACTATACTGAATCTGTCTCTCAACCAGCAACTCCTCTTGAACATCTAATGAAACATACCATATTGTACAGCTCAGAACAGAGGTCTTGATGATTTCCTACCCCCAAACATGCACTTTCTTAGTAGAGCAGCACTCTTAATCCAGTTATTGAAATAAATAAATAAAAGTAAACAAAAGCTGTGGGAATTATCTTTGATTATTTTCCCTTCATACCCCTTATTCAAGTTCTGCAAACCTGACCTACAAAATATATCTTGAATCTGACCATTTATTATCTGCACCTCTCCCACACTATCCTAAGCCACCATCATCTCTTACCAAGACTAGATTAGCCCCCTGAATAGTCTCTTTGCATTCACATCCTGTCTTCATAGCCTACATACCAAACAGAAGCCACCATAATCTTTTAAAAATATACATTGGATTTTTACATCCCTTTGCTCAAAATCCTTTCGTGCTTCCTGACATATATAGACTAATGTCCGTACTCCACACCACACTCTGCAGAGCTTGCATGACCTGGCCCTTTTATACTTCTCCAGCATCGCAGCTAATCACAATCGGTTGCTCCTATTTTATTCTAGTTATATTGTCCTTCATGAAATGAACCAAGTTCATCCTTGTGCCAGGCTCTCTATACTTGCTATTTCTTCTGCCTACAATGCCCTTTCCCAGGATTTTGACATAGCTTCATCTGTGATGTCACCAAGGTCTCTGCAAGATCACCCTCTCAGAAAACCCTTCCCTGATCACCATCTATTGTAGAAACCTCTACCGTTATTATTTATTCACTTACCTTGTTTGGTACAATGGGGTCCTGACAAGTGTTTAACAACTGGCTCTCCACAAAGTAAAGATAAAAAGCCATAATTGCAGTGTTAGCCAATTTCCATGGTATAAAAACCCCCATCAGGACTGAATTCAAGCTACCAATATGATGTCATGTTGAACAAGGAATTGGGAAGGAAACCACATGATTGGCTTTTTTTTTTTTTAAGATTTTATTTATTTATTTGACAAAGAGAGACAGCCAGTGAGAGAGGGAACACAAGCAGGGGGAGTGGGAGAGGAAGAAGCAGGCTCCCAGCATAGGAGCCTGATGTGGGGCTTGATCCCAGGACCCCGGGAATCACGCCCTGAGCCGAAGGCAGACGCTTAACGACTGAACCACCCAGGTGCCCCAACACATGATTGGCTTTATGAAGTTGAAATATATTTGATATATAACATTGTGAAAATTTAAGGTATACAGTGTGTTAATTTTACACATTTATATATTGTAATATGATTGCCACTTTAGTGATAATTAACACCTCTATCACATTACGTAATTATCATTTCTTTTTAGTGGCTGGAACAATTCAATTCTATTCTCCTAGCAAGTTTGATAATTATAATGCAATATTATTGTCTGAATTTGCCATACTGTTCCTTAGATCTCTAGGGTTTATTTACTACTCATTGCAGGTTTGTAGCTTAACACATCTGTCCTATCCACCGCACCGTCATCCCCTGGCAACTGTCATTTTATTCTCTGTTTTTAGGATTTTGGCCTTTTTAGATTCTACATATAAGTGATATCATAATTTGTGTTATCTTTCTCTGTATGACTTATCTCATTTATCATAATCTGCTCAAGTTTCATCCCTGTTGTTGCAAATAACAGGACATCCTTATTTCTCATGGCTGAATAACATACAATTGTGTATATGTATATACCTATGCATTCATCCATTGATGGGCACTTAGGTTGTTTTCATATCTTGGTTATTATGAATAAGGCTACAATAAACATGGGAGTGCAGATATCTCTTAGATATCATATTTTCAGTTTCTTTGGGTATAGTCCCAGAGTGAAATTGCTGGGTCATATGGTAGACCTATTTTAATTATCTGAGGAACCTCCATACTATTTTTCATTGTAGCTGAACCAATTTACATTCCCACCAGTAGTATACAAGTGTTCCCTTTTCTCCACATCCTCACCAACCATTGGCTGTCGAAAGTCAGTGCAGGCTGGCTTCAGCCCATCACTGGTGTATTGCCTGTTTTTCAGAATATAATCCCCATGAGAGAGCAACATTGTTATCTTCACCTCTATATTTCAACACTTAGTTTAAAGGCTGGCACAATAAATAGTGTGTTGCTCAATAAGATATGTAAAATACATGAATCGAGGAACTAATTAATGTAACACTTTGTGGGCCTTTAAAATATGTATGGAAGTACAGAACTGTAGAATCCATAATAGGAATCTTGGGGGGAAAGGTGAGAGTAATGCTAGCCAAAGCAAATTTGACTATGGGTATAACTGTCCTTCCCATCCTTCTTAATCAAGGACCCACCCCCTTTCCCATTTGAATATGGTCTCTCAAACCTTTCTAAAGAGATTACTGGGAATGTAGACATTTAAATGTATTCTGTTCATATTTAAATAATTGCATTTATGTTTAGACTGCAAAAATTGATCTGAAGTTTTTCCAGTATGTTGTGTACCTTAAGCATTTGATACATGTCTAAACCGTTGTTCATGTCAAGAATATCTACAATTTAAATTATGACCTTATTTTGTTTTACATTATAATTTTAAAGTGACCTAGACACACAAAAAATTAGATTCAAGAATTTTAGAAGTCATAGGACTATTCTTCACTTCTATCTGTGATGATACTTGATGGGGTATTGTGCTGAAGAAGGGTCTCCTCCACACAAAATGTGTGTAAAGTGTGCTTCTAAAAAGTGACTGTATTTACTACCTGCTGTTTATGGCCACTTAATTGCAAGACCATTCTCATACTCACTACGATATGGAAGAAGGCCTCATTCTTCATACCTCTTGTAATGCTTTGCTAACAGCTGCAGTTACTTGACAATTCACAGCATGTTTAGGCTTAACAGAATCTTGGTTTCATAAAAAACACTTCATTAAACTGTTGTTTATAGTGTCTCTTTTTACAGTTATTCTTCCATATATGCTTGTGGTGGAATTGTTTGGATGTTCTGCTGTCATCATTCTCTGCTGTGTAGATGGATTAAATTTATAGTGTCAGATTTTACTAATGATGACTGTGGAGCTTTACCAATTGATGCTGAGTAATGATAGTCAATCAAACTGCTCAAGAAGCCCTATGGGTTATGTTGTATGCCTTGGGTATCACACTTGACATAGAGCTTGATTCCATATTGGTGAAATACTATGTTTCCCACAGATGTATCACTCTTTATGATTTGTTTCTAGATATCGTGATTAAATATTCTATTGGATAGCGATTTCAGAACCAGAATAGAATGACAACACTTTGTTATACTTTAAATGGAAATGTGTGGGTTTTTCCTAGTGAAGGATCTTATATAAGTTAATCATGTTACGAGCTAATAGGCTGCTCACAGTAGCCACATTAGTTCTATAGAGTATCCAAAATTATTTGCTCTTTATTCTAGAAAACTATTACCATGACTTTTTGTGACGTTCATAACCTGCTCAGTTGGAAGGATTTCAATGTTAAAAAATTATACTATGTCACTTTTTAAGCCTTTTTCCCTCTTGTACTATTAGCCCTAATTTGATTAGTCTTGATTTTCTCCAGTGGTAAGGGTTTTGTTTTCTTTTTAAAAGAGCTTTTTATTTTGGTGCAACTGATTAATTAGTCCTACATGAAGAGCTTTGGAAAGTCCGTAAGCAGTCCAACTTGACTACAGGGCAAAACATTTCTTTGTACAGGCAGCATAGAGAAGATAGTAAAATCCTCTATGCACTGTCCATGTGTGCTGTGGCTCCTTTAGGAGCTTCCGAAATCCCTCAGCACTTCATAAATCATTTTTAACTTGACATCAGCAAAGTTATATAATGATTTGGGTGCATTTCTAACTCAAAAAGAATCAGGATAAATCTAGGCAGAATAGAAAAAATGAAGAACTTGCAGTATGGTTTTTGTAAGAATTTTATCATATGTCCTCTTAAAATGGTAGCCTTTCAGACATATTTATCATCACTTTTTGGCACTCAGTCTTTAGAAGATGTCTACATAGTTATATGAGTGTCATCTCCTACCCTTAGTTTTAAATCACAGCCAGAATGACATCAGGCTCTACAGCTTTCTCATTTTTCATTTCATTTACACTCTTCACACTTCACTGGCAATGAGGTCACCTCTTTAAAATTTGGGGTAAAGGCCAGCTTGACAAACTTTGGCAGAATGCTCTCCTTTGCATATTCTCATTTCAGAGGGAGAATATGTGATTCAGACATCTTTAAGATGGTTTTCTTGTCAATACCATCTTGTCACACCTCTCTGTCAATGATGAGGGTTGTGCCATTTGTACATACTAATGTCATATAATGGTTAGGTAGGTTCATCCTGTAGGTATTTACAGAAAACACCTAGGAAGCCTCTGGAATCATTTCAGAGGTGGCATTCTATTTTTGATCACCTGTTCAATTGAATTAAAAGAAATAATTGAGAATCTATCACATGTAAGGCATTAAAAGCATTTACAAATTGTTCTGTAGTTTCTACTATGAGCAACTTCTAACTTAGTTTTAAAACAAGGGCAAGATTGTTTCTTTACAAAGCAAGATCAAATTGTTATAAGAAATATTAAGTTATTTTAAAATATTTTGAAATGGGACTTGAGAATGTGGTGAGTATTAGAAGTTGAGCTGTGGGAAATATCTGTATTAAATGAGTTAGTTGAAATATTCTTAGATGCAGAAAGTGTTATGTAGAAAGCAAAATTAGGCGAACTGGATTTATGAACTTGCTTTATAGTTTACTAGTTATGTAAAGTGGAACAAGTTACTTAGTGTATTGTTTTCCCATTGCTGCCATAACAGATCACCACAGATTTAGTTGCTTAAAACAACACAAATTTATTATCTTATAGTTTAATAGGTTAGAAGCCTGAGAGTCTGAGATAACCCTTGCTGGGTTAAAATCTAGGTGTTGGCAGGCTTGCATTGATTTCTGGAGGCTCCAGAGAAGAATCCAATTCCTTGATTTTTTCCAGCTTCTATGGGCCACCTACATTCTTTGACTCATGGTCCTTTCCTCCATCATCAGAGCCAGAAATGGGTTGAGTCCTTCTCATGTTCGATCACTCTGACTCTGGCTTTCCTCTTCTATTTTTTTTAAAGATTTTGTTTATTTATTCGACAGAGATAGAGACAGCCAGCGAGAGGGGGAACACAAGCAGGGGGAGTGGGAGAGGAAGAAGCAGGCTCATAGCAGAGGAGCCTGATGTGGGGTTCGATCCCATAACGCCGGGATCACGCCCTGAGCTGAAGGCAGACGCTTAACCGCTGTGCCACCCAGGCGCCCCTTCCTCTTCTATTTTTAAGGACTCTTGTGACTACATTTGGCCCACTCAGATAATTCACGTTCTATTGCCATGTCAAGGTCTTTAACTACATCATATTTGCAGTACTTTCTTTCCATGTGAAGGATTAAGATATGGACATCTTTGAAGGGTCCTTATTCTTTCTACCATACCTACAGCTTCTCGTTTATTTTTTTAAAGATTTTCTAAAGATTTTTAAAGAGTTTTTAAAGATTTTCTCATTTATTTGAGAGAGAGAGTGAGCGAGAGAGAACACAAGCCGGAAGGAGAGGGAGAAGCAGACTCCTTGCTGAGGAGGGAGCCCGAGATGGGGCCCCATCCCCCAACTCCACGAAAATGACCTGAGCCTAAGGCAGATCTCAGCCTTCGCCACTGAACCACCCAGGCACCCCTACAGCCTCTCATTTTAATTTTCTAATCAGTTCCTACCTATCTCCTAGTGTTCTTCTTCGCAGAAACAAACTTCTGCTTGCTGAAGTGTCTGGCAAATGCTAGGCTTTAAATAAAATGTAACTTTCCCCAAAGAAAAGATTTTTAGGAAGTAGAACATTGGGGCATCCCTTTGTTAAGGAAACTTGAATTAAAAAGAACCACAGCAGGTGTACCTGTACAGGGTTTGGAGAGAAATTCAGGACACGCTGTCTTCTGAACACACTTTCTGTCTTCACTCCCTCCTCTCCTAGTGTTTACTTTCCATTTTAGGTGAAAAGCTGTTTTAGCAACATATGTCTGTTTGTTTTTTAAATCCCTAAATTATAGTGTCAATGCCTTTTTTCCCTCCAAAGATGAAGAGCGTTCCCAAAATGGGGAGAACTGCATCAAAAGCTCTAGAGACTTCAAAGATGAAGATGAGGGAAGAAATATGAATTTTTCAACCAGGTTTCTGGTATCTGTTCTGAAAGTGATTAGAGTAGATGGGCTGCCAGGGATTAAATAGAGAATGGGTAGTAAAGTTATAAACAACAGAGGGCACAGACTACTCTTAAGAAAGTCTCTAGAGAAAAACAAGAAAGTGGGACAGTATATCAACATGAAAATAGTTCTTTCTATTTCATTTGTAATAGCTAAAATTGAATAAGTGTTAAGTGACTCTGATCTGTTGAAAGAATTCAGGAACCAAGATCAGAAAGTTTTATTCTGTCTTTGATTTGTTATTCTACGCTGTTTACGTTATATTTCTAACTCTTCTCATCACTACAAATCTTTGCTATTATTCTCCAAATGCTTTGAACCAGAGTGATTCATTCATGTCTGCAATGTCATAAATTGGAGAATGCATAGATTCTTCTTACCCTGGTAACTATAGAAGCACAAAACAAAGGCAATGCTGGGTATTTCTCAAGGGTGAATAATTTTTAGAAGGCAAACTTTAAACTGTCACGTTTCTGATTGTGATTCACACCAATATTGTGCTCTGTGATGGCTTCATTGAAAGGACTGTCATGTTCTATGGGGGAACTCAGCCTACCTGCTCTTTTACCAGTAGCTGGTGTGAAAGCCATGCTGTGCCAATGGCTTGTTCACAGGAGGCAAGTCAATCTTTGAAACCATAGATTGTTTCAGATAAGAGAAAAATATGTGAGGAGAGAAGAGATGTCAAGGGCAGTGCTAAAGAGAAAAAAATGCTTGTCTGAGTTTTACCTGCAGCTAACATTGTTAAAAATGATAGCAACTTAATGAAGCATGAAGTACTAAAGGCATTAATAAGCTGGGGGAGGACCTTATTCATTCCAATTTGGATTCCATTCACTCGTGTTACTGGTTTTCTTAAGACTGAACTAAAATTGTGATTCCTTCTGGGCCGCCAATGCCCTTTAGAGTTGATAATTAATTTGAAAGAATTATTAAGATATATTTATTGAGCTTAGGATGCCGTGTAGTCACAGTATGAACCAGAGTTCACATTTATCAAGGTAATAAAGAAAGTGCATTAAACATTTGCTCAGTAAGAACAAGCACTAAATTACCAGTAGTGGTAAAACCACTGTGTAAAAGATAATCATTTGTTTATTAAAATAAGATGCAATAGTAACATTTTATATTCTGATTATAAAAATTTTCCCACACACCCCCAAAAAATTATTGAAGGAAGAATATTATAGACCCAGGTGTATCTGACACCCACCTGTAAGAATTAACTCATGGCCTTTCTTGTGGCAAGTCTACACTTATCCATACCCTATCCTGCCTTCCAGGTTATTTAGAAGCAAATTCCATACATATCACTCTCTCTATGAATATTTTAATACGTATCTCTGAAGGATATAGGTCTTCTGTAAATAAAAACATTGTCACATCTGAAAATTAACACTATTTCTCCTACTGTAATACTGACAAATGTCCATTCAGTGTTAAGATTCATCATTCAGTTACTTCCAGGTTTGTTTTAACAGCTGCTTGGTTGAATCAGGGTGCACCTGAAGTCACATACTGCATTCGCTACATCTCTAGAGCCTCTCTTAATCTCTAACCTCATCAGTTTTTATTTCCTTGCCATTTCTTTCTTCTTTTTTAAATTGAAGTACAATTAACACAGTGTTATGTTAATTCCGGGTGTACAGTATACTGATTCAGCAATTCCTCACGTTACTCAGTGCTCATCAACATAAGCTTACTCTTCATCACCTTTCTCTGTTTCACTCAGCCCCCTCTATCCTGCCCTGTAGCAAATACCAGTTTGTTCTCTGTATTTAAGAGTCTGTTCCTTTTGTCTCATTTTCTTTATCTTTGTTTTCTTAACTTCCACATATGAGTGAAATCATATGGCATTCTTTTTTCTTTGACTGACTTATTTTGCTTAGCATTATGCTGTCTAGTCCCATCCATGTTGGAAACGGCAAGATCTCATTCCTTTTTATGGCTGAATAATATTCCTCTGTGTGTGTGTGTGTGTGATCTTCATCACACATTCATCAATGGATGGATACTTCATTTGCTTCTGTATCTTGGCTATTGTAAACAAAGCTGCAATAAACATAGTATTTTCATTTTCAAATGATCTTTTTGAGCTAGTGTTTTCATTTTCTTTGGGTAAATACCTAGTAGTGGTGTAACTAGATCATATGGTAATTCTATTTTTAATTTTTTAGGAACTTCCATACTGTTTTCCACAGTGACTATACTAATTTGCATTTTCACCAGCAGTGCACCAGGATTCATTTTTCTCTACATTCTTCCCAACATTTATTATTTTCCATGTTTTTGGTTTTAGCCATTCTGACAAGTATGAGGGGATATTTCATTGTGGTTTTGACTTACATTTCCCTGATTATAAGTGATGTTTAGCATCTTTTCAAGTGTCTGTTGGCCATCTGTATGTCTTTGGAAAAATATCTATTCAGGTCTTCAGCCCATTTTTAGTTGTGCTATTAGTAGTAGTAGTAGTGTTGAATTTAGAAGTTCTTTATATATTTTGGATATTAATCCCTTATTGGATATGTCATTTACAAATATCTTCTCCCATTCAGTAGGTTGCTTTTTTGTTTAGTTCATACTTTCCTTGCTGACCAAAAGCTTTTTATTGTGGTGAAATCACAATTGTTTAATTTTGCCTTTCTTTTCCTTGCTTGAGGAGACATATCTAGAAAAATATTTCTATAGCTGATGTCACAAATGACTACCTATGTTTTATTCTAGAAGTTTTATGGTTTCAGATTTCAGATTTAGGTTTTTAATCCATTTTTTTGTTTATTTTGTGAGTAGTGTAAGAAAGTGGTTCAGTTTCATTCTTTTGCATGTAGCTGTCCAGTTTTCCCAGCACCATTTATTGAAGAGACTCTTTTCCCCAATGTATATGCTTGCCTCCTTTGTCCTAGATTAATTGACCATATATGTGTGGGTTTATTGTGGGCTCTCTATTCTAATCTATTGATCTATGTATCTATTTTTGGGCTGTTACCATACTGTTTCAATTACTACAGCTTTGTAGTATATCTTGGTACCTGAGATCATGATACCTCCAGTTTTGTTCTTTCTCAAGAGTACTTTGGTTCTGGGTCTTTTGTGTTCCAAAAAAGTTTTAGGATTATTCGTTCTAGTTCTGTGAAAAATGCTGTTGATATTTTGATAGGGATTGCATTAAATCTGTAGATTGCTTTGGGTAGTATAGACATTTTAACAATATTTGTTCTTCTAATCCATGAACATAGAATAGCTTTACATTTGTTTTTGTCATCCTTTCATAGTAAATAACAGTATCCTATATAACCGCAATTTTCTCCATGTTGCTTTTTTCATTTAATAATATATCCCTCCATTTAGTACTCTTACATCTCAGGCTTTCTTTGTTTTTCTTGCTTGTTAATTCTTCCAAATCAATTTTATGGTCAACTCATCCAGTTCTAGGGAGAAAAGAAAAACTAATCTTTTAATTGAAAAAAAATGCAGTTTCTTTACATTTATATATAAATTTAGTAAGAGCTGAAAAGTAAGTCTTGTTATTTTCCAGAGCTAAAAGTTGAGATTTTCCTTTTTGGAGAAAGAGGAGCAGAAGTCCTTCAAATAATTTCCCATGAACTGTTTGGCATTGATTAAAACCCCTTTAAAAACCAATTTCAATGTATAGTTGAACATTTTATCTTCAAAGGATTAGTTAGTCATTTACTTAGATTGTTTTTTTCTTAGAAATTTGGAGTGGTAGTGTAATTCATTTTCAAATGTATAAATTTCATGTGAGTTTAATGTTAATATAAAAAAGCCTGTTTAAGTTAAGGACATAGTGTTTCTGTTTCTGTCATGATGCGGGAAACACCCCAAGTTGAAATCACACATTTTCTTACCTGTAACTCATTAAGTTGACACTCAGCAATTGTAATATACACTTGGTGGGAGGGTGAGTGGAATAAATAGGCTGTACAGGACAACTGAGTGACAATTACAAATCATTTTAGTATGTAAAATTACTGTAAATGAATTTGTCTGAAAGGAAGTATAAGCAGACAAGGGGGCTGTCCTTCTTGGACTTCACCACATTATTCTAGGCTTAATGAAGTTTGCGCAAATTTATATGAGGCATAAAACCCAGACAGTAATAATTGCTGGTATTTCTAGGTTAAAATTTCTTTTTAAGTTTAGAACATCATTTAAAAGCTTTTATTGTTGAAATTTGATTTCAACAAGGTCTAGTAATAGTATTATCAAAATCTGTAGAATAATCTCTTCGGAGCATTTTTAAATTATAATGAGCTACTTTTCTGTGATTGCCCAGAAATTTTTGCTAGGGAGTAAGAACTTGGTCACCCATGGTATGATGAGAGTGGATCTTTGAGTGAATATTATGTTGTACTCAGATGTTTGTTGAATTCCCTGCATTCCGCCCCACTTCTTCCCCATGCTTCTGTTTAGACCAGCCTCTGTGAGGTTCTGCTGGTCTTCTCTAGGGCTACAGCAACTCTGAGTACTTACAGCCATGACCTCTGTTCTCCATCATCAGCTAACTCATACACCTTCCAGAAAAAAGCTAAGTGCTTCTCACCCTCTAATTTTTGCCCTTACTGGTTTCTATTTTATTTTTGTATTATGAGGTCAAAGAGCAGATAATCACATGAACTGCATTCATCAACTCAAACAGCGACTTGTGTACCTATCTATAAATCTTCTCAGATTATTCCAAAGGATACTAAGCCTGGAAACACCTGATTCCTAGAACACTTTGTGGTTCTGAAAATGTGTAGCTCTCATTGCTTCCTGAAAGCCAATACGCCTGTATAGATATATGAGAGAATTTGACAAACTCATTAGTAAAACTAAGACTACAGATGAGTTTTTAAAAATATATTAGAATTGACATCACAGCATATAGAAATGTTAAAATCCATAACATTGGCAAGAACAGGTGCTAGAATACATCAAGACCTCCTCAAAATTAAGCAGTTTTGTTAGGTGAACAACTGTTTGCTACAGGAAGTTCACAGACAGCAGTCGGGAGAGAGGCAAAGCGCAACAGTGAGCAGATATTAGATGACCACATGTTGTTCTTTTGAGACCTTAGGAAAGAAAAAATGGAAAAGAGTAATTTAAGTCAAGTCCTATGAGAAGGGTGAAGTGTCATCCTCCGTAGAGAAGGACCTTTATTAATAATTTTTATGGATTTCATGGGGATTGGGCCTATAGAAAACCCAGATTCTATGGCCTTGTTACATCATTAAGGAGCCATACTTTGATCTAGCTCTCTTAACTGCACACCAGTGACACTCAAAAGTCTCGACAAAATTCACAAAATGCTGTACTCTTTGGTAGCATTTTCCTAGACCTGTGATTCTTCTGAACACAAAGCAACTGGGATACAGTAGATTCCTAAGAGTCATTGCAGAGAATATTCAGAATAAAAATCCAGTCCTAATAATGCATGTGTTAGAAATTGGTTGCAGATGTCAGACTTATCCACATGGGTTATAGGTGAGCTGAGATATTCAGCCCAGGGCAACATCTAGAATAGCCAGAGTTACTAGGTTGCCCACTTTAGGCTGTGAGGTCTCCTCTTTCACCCCAGTGCTGTTCTGATATCATCATCTCAGCCATGATGGTGAAAAGCATCGCTACATATGGTGGTCATACGTTACTTGTTAGTTTGGGACTGAAGGATTCTTCAGAAAGATTCTGTCCACCAATTCCACCCTATATGAGGTCAAGTTCTTAATACTCTGCACATGAGAAAAGGAACATTAATTTAATCCTGCACCAGTGAAGTAATTACATGATATTTTGCTAGGTGACATATGAATGGAATATGAAATAAAACGTAGTTATCTTTGTTAGAGTAAAATGTCAAGCATTTGATATTATTTCAAAAGTTATTTGGATTTTTTTAAGGCACGAAGTTCATAAAAAATGGCCACTGACAGGAAAAGAACGTTGGGCTATTGTGTGTTGCAATATCAGGTTCGTCGTAGCCTAGCTGTCATAGCATTTTTGCACTTCTTAGAATGAGGCATTTGCTGTCCTTGTTGCACAGCACAGGTTAGGGTTTTGTTCATCTGGAAAAAAAATGTTTTATAATGACTGATTTTTGACGAGTCTTTATACTGAAGACACAATACATAATTAATACAAGTAGCATAGGTACATTAGAGAATTATTCTATGAGGGTCATTAAAATTGTGTTGTTCTTAGAACATCACTGTTAGAATTTTACACAGCATTCTCTGATGCCTTCAAAGAATACTTCTGTTCATTGTGTTTTTCAATAATGCTGTCTACCACATTTTTAAAAGTTTATTCAAAATACTACATGCCAGCTAATTTAATTAATTTTGCATGAAATGTGAAAGAATCCATAGAAAATAAATGAAAGAGGGATATTGTTTTGAAATGGGGCTCCTCTAATATTCTCTAAGGCAATGCCTGCTTTTCCATGTCACTTAATGCCGGCTGTTATATTGAATTATAGAAAGAATCTGTGGGGTTTCTAGTACAACTTTGTTTCATGGATTTCATCTATTATTCCAGAGCCAACACAGAAGTTCCTAAGTCGTAAATCCACATTGTAGTTCAAAGAAAATTTGGCCTCTTCCTGTATTTGCTTGCTGATCAGCTTTCTAAACAAAGTTCTTTATCAGTAACCTCAATGTGTCTTTATTTTTATTATTGGGTACCTATGATCCCTAATTATGCTTTGTTATTTCTCTTTTTGTTTCCTATTTAAAAAAATACCTTTGTGCAATTTTTTTTTCCTGAATGGAAACATGTTAATTTAAATAATTTATATAGATTCTTTTCCCAAAGAACATGCAGTGTTTGTTTTCATCATCTTATTATGTCTTCCATGATTTTGATGTTGGAAAATAAACATTGTAAAACAAGGTAAAAGAGTTTAAGTAATTTTCTTAGCTCATAGAGACATATAATATGATGAACACCCAAGCAATGTATGCCTTGGTTCCTGCAAGTGAAAAAAAAATATGCTAGTGTTGACTGAGAATCAAGATATAACAGGAAAAAAAGTATTATGCTAATAGAAGTAACATTGTAGTATGTTGCAGTGATTCTGGTTATGCAACTAAATGTAATTAATATTGAACGCCCACTGTTTCGAAAGAGTTATAATAAGGATTGTAACATCTTTAAAGATATAAAAGCTATAGTCTCTGCCCTTTAGGAGCTCACAATTTAGTTACTTGTATTTTTTTTTAATCATTTTACAAACCTTGCCATGAATACTTCAGGACTACCAGAAATTGAAATCAGAGCTTTATGCTTATAGTAGAAAGAACTATCTTCGTACTGTATCAGATTAACCAATTGGTTATGTTCCTCAGTGAATTTATTTATAAAAAAAATTCCATGTGCATCAGTTGTTGAATATGGAGTGTCTAAGAGAAATATTCCTTATAACTAACACCAAAAAATGCAGAAACAACAAATGTTTTAGATAAGGATTGAGAGAGCATGTTCTATCTTACTCCTAATCTTGTTCTTTCTCTGATAGAGAATTTGGCTTTAATTGTATTCATTTTATTTCTCTTTATTTTAAAAAGTAACCTTATTAAAAACTAAGAGATTTATGCTAACACATTAATATAGCAGGATATTGGATGGAAAGTCAAATCTCTCCTCCTCCTCGACTCCTTATTCTCAAACCTCAAACGTAGTAAGTTATACTTACCTGTGTCCCTTTGTAAATATAAACTCATAATATCTCTCACCTGGACTGATAGACAATGAAACAGAACCATCAAAGCCCAGACAAATCAAAGCAGATGTCTTGGCTGTTCCTTGCTATGCTGAGATTAACAAAATGGTCTCAGGGGAGAAGAGGCATTTGGGAGGCTTGGACAACAGTCATTTACCAGCAAGTACAGAAGCTTATTTCAGAATTTTAATAAATAGTTTTTCCACAACTCTGCCTAAAAGGCCAATACCAGCCCTACTTTCAATCATTTGATGACTCATGTTTCCCCTCACAGCATACCTGTGGCCATGTTCTCATAAGGACCACTATAGTCCAGCATCAGAGCTATTTGTGTTGCCCCTCCCATACCAAATTTTCATATTTTTAAGTTTGGGCCCTCAGAGTTGACCATGCACACTGTACATGCATTCATGAAGGTCTCAGGTCAAAACTATGAAGCAGTTGAAGTTTGTTTCTAAAACATTCCTTTCACAATTCCCTCTGTTGTCCAGTGTGTCCTTTAGTCACATTTTAGTGGGTCCATCCTCCCACTTGCACCATGCCAGTGATTCTAATTACACAGAGCTTAGTGTTTTCAGGCTCCCCATATTTCACAGCATTTAGTAAACAAAAACATATCATGTTGCTTTATTAGTAGTGTACATTTTATGTATCTCTTTATTACAATATATTATCAACCCATGGATGGTAGGACTGCAATTTAAACTAGTTTATAGATATAAACTTTCTACCCAGGGCATTGAATATAAATGTCACTCAATAATGTTTGTGCATTATTCTTTTGGACTACATTGGTTATGCACTATCACAATACATCTAGAATGTTTGCTTTTTATGCCTTCATATTTTATGTAGATTTCAAAATAAACGATTTTGCCACATTCCGCTCAATTGTCACTCTGTTGACCTATGGTAACGTCATGTCTTTCTCTTCATTTTCCTTTTTTTTAAAGTATATTTTTACTTCTTGTACAGAAGGTATAATCACCATTCACTTAATATGTTCCAGTTTCAATCAGTTGTCTGAAGGTCCTAGAATTTCTTCTCCATTATTTTCCATTTGGGAGTTGTAGAATAATTGACATTTATTAAGTATTTACAAGTCCTTTGTCAGGGCTTTGCATACATTATCTCATTTAATTCAAGTTGTTGCTTCATACTGTACTTATTGTTATCCCAATTTGTAGAAAAGGAAGCTCATGTTGGAAAAATAAAATCATCTGTCCAAGGTCACATAAATGCTGAGACCACAATTTGAATACAGGACTGTGTCTCTAAAGCTCTGTGTTGTTTTTTCTTTTCATAAAAGCACCTAATTCCACCTGCATTGTACTTTTCTGAGGATTCAGTGATATGAGTATATTTTCTAAACTTGCAAGCACTTATCCACACATGGAATTTCTAACATACTTTATACTTTCTAATACAGTAAGGTGAGTAAATTGGTGTGTAATGAATGCTTTAGGTGATCATGATTATAATGGAATTTTAAAAATCAGATGAAATGATGTCAATGATTTGTTAGAGAACTAAAATCTAATCTTAAACCATTTCCTTTAAAGCCATGGCTGTCAAGATGAAACATCTTGCTTTAGCATATTAAACATGAACATGTAACAGTAAAATCATTGCAGAGAACATAATAGGTTTATGGAATAAAATCTGAAATAAAATCTACTGTAGCATTAAGCTTTATATTTCCTAAAAAATGGTGAGAATACTTTGGAATTCAAAGTTGCACGTTGTTGTCGTCACTCTTCCCCAGGTGTTCCAGATTGCATATGTGATTGTGAAAGCAGCAAACTCCCCTCGGCCTGGAAACTGGATTTTGGAACGGTCACTTGATAATGTTGAATACAAGCCCTGGCAGTATCATGCTGTGACAGACACCGAGTGTCTAACTCTCTACAATATTTATCCCCGTACTGGACCGCCATCCTATGCCAAAGACGATGAAGTCATCTGCACTTCCTTTTATTCCAAGATACACCCCTTGGAAAACGGAGAGGTAAGAGGGGACAACTTACCATAAGTACATTTAAGTAGGCCTGTCAGAAAGATGTGAATATATCAGTAATTAATGTCAGGGAGATTTTAAAATAGGATTTAGCAGAAGTACATTTAAATGAACTATTAAATAAAAGGGAAAAACCCAAGGTGATTAGAATTTTAACTACCTTCATCCAGTGTATGTCTCCCAAACCCAATAAAGATCAGAAAAGCAGAAATAGGTTTAAGTCAGAAAGTCAATGATTAATTTCACATAAAGAGACTTTTTTTGACAATGAGATTGCTAATAATTGGAGAAAGATTGAGATCTTCACAGAAGCCTTACATCTGTGTGTACTCTGGTCTCAAGATGGGGGCAAAAGAGATGAAATTTAGGGAGAAATATAGTTGATATAAAGGACCTAAATAACAGGGAATTCTGCTGGATTGTGCATGTTTTTCAGTTCTTACCACAGAGGACTAGAGTTGGGTTTTTGGTTGTTTGTTTGTGGTCAGGCTTCTTACATGCTTTATTCAACAGTGTTCAGCTTCTCTGTGGCGTCTCTTACCTTTCAGTTTTTATATTTCTTCAAACCATGGCTTCACCTGTTACCATCTGTGTGATCTTGAGCCAGTGACTGAAATTCTCTGTGCTTCAGTTTCATCCCCCATAAATTGGGGAAAATAATAATAGCTCTTATTTCACATGATCATTAAGAAAATTAAATGAGTTATTATATTTGAAGCAGGACAACAGTGCTGACAGACCAATACTAAATGTTCTGTAAGCATTAACTATTTTTATAGTTAAATAAATAAATAATAGTAATAATAATAACCATCATTGTTAGTAGTAGTAGGAGTCAGTACTTTTCTCAAATCCCAAACCTTGACTTAGCGATTCTCTTGGATTCTCCAGTATTTCCCTAATCTGTCTCCCTTTAGTGGGTGTGGCCTGACTACTTGAGTCCTACCTGCTATAACACTTCAATTTATACTCAAATCTGATAGTCACTCCTCATGCATCCACACACCTGAAGCTAGTATCATTTTTTATATTCACATTTTTAGTAAACCCATATTCATATTCTATCAGACCCACCTCAGCCAGTTGAAGGTTATCTTTTTAAACACTTTTCAGGAAAGTCAGATTTTTGACATAAATCGATCACTCCCTTTTGGCACTATTATTCTATGACTGTATACTAGTGCCTCACTGTATTTCAAATTCCATGTTCAAAAATATCAGTTTTGGGGAAGAAAAATTCCAAACGGTGCTCTCAGCAGAGATTTCAATCTGCCAAATGACAAGGAGTCAAATGCGGTGAATCAAACAGCTGTTCAACCTGCTTTGTGCCCAGAGGCATCCAATTCCTGGCCAGATTGGCCTAAGGATATGGGAGTAGGGAGGGAACATAGAGATAATATATTCGCGTTGAATTTTTATTATTTTTTTCCTGGATCTAGTATTTACCAGAACTAATAATTATCTAATATTTATAAAGCTATTTTTTACCTTGAAAAAGTGGTCCAATTCAGAAATTGGTTGAGCAATATAAAATGTGCCTACATAGTTATGTAACCTACAAGTTTACATGCATAGCCCCAAAAGATGCTCTCCCTACATTGATGGTGGTTCTCCATCCTTTAGACCATGTCAGTCTGCCAACATGGAACATATATGCTGTTTGCTTAGCTGGCTGTATTGTTTTCACTCCTAGACACTCACTAAAAACTACTCGTCGATGGTGGCTATTAGGAAAAATTTACTCAAATTTCTCTATGGCATTTAAGTCTCTTTCTTTCTCATAGGAAAGTGGATGTTAGGAAAAGAAAGTAATTCAAAATATTTGAAATATAATGGTAGTATTTAAGAGTAAGAATTAAATTCAGACCTCTCCTAAAATACCTGTCTCAATATGTATAGCTTACTCTGTGAAACATGTTGCTTTTTGGAATAAACAGATACAGGGAAGGCAGGTGAGATATATTCTCCAAGACTTCCAGCTTACTGGTAACAAAACTGAGATAAGAATCCATGTATCCAGGTCCCCTGACCTCCCAGATTGAGGTTTCTTTCATACTCTAGTAAAGATTGGAAGTTGATTTTTTTTCTTTTTTTTAAAGTTGGTAATTGATAAACTCAAGAGTTCAGAGAAGACAGATGTTGGATCCAGTACGAGTAGAAAGAGTCCTAATTCTGAGGTGTCGCAATATAGAAGAATGTACGTGAGATTAGAAGTCTCAGTTCTAGTCTTGCTTCTCGTTTTTGTGGGCTCTTTGGTTGGTCACTTAATCTTTCTGAGATTGAATTTCTTTTTGGATGCCAGCTGAAATATAATTATTAGTGCTATGATCAAGACTTCCCAGAGAAATGAAGTCATACTCAAATAAGAAAAACAAGCATATAAACCAGTAAATGGTTTATATATATATATGGTTTATATATAAAAAAATCATATAAATCCTACAACAGAAATGTTTACAGAGAGTGACAGATTCCCCTAGGTGAGCCAAAGGAGCTACACTGAGATCACTTCCCAGAATACAAGTAAACCAGAAGCAACTCTTGATATCTCACAATTTCAAGGCCAATATGCAAATTTATTTCCAAAATGAGATATGGGTTAAACAAGCCATATAACAGAATTTACCTCCAATGTTGATGGATATTTTTATTAGGTATAGAATTGTAAGGTTGCAGCTTTTTTTCTTTTGGCACATTTGGTTGTCTTCTGATTTCCATTGGTAATATAGAAAAGTTAGCTTTTGAATAATTATCTATTGTCTATCTGTTTTCTTTAAAGATTTTTCTTTGTTTTTGTTTTTCAGTAATTTTACTATGATGTCCCAGATCTGCACTCCCCAATACAATAGTCACTAACCATATGAGGTTATTTAATTTAGATTTCATTAACTCAAATAGAATGAAAATTCAGGTCCTCAGTTACACAGCCACATATCAGGTGCTCGATAGCCTGATGTGACTAGCAAATACCACATTTAATTATGCAGAATACAACTTTTCCATTGTTGCACAAAGTTTTGAGAGGCATTAATATAGATGATACCTTTTTAATACCTGCATTAAGATTTATTTGGTTGATATATTTGCAAAGTTACATCTTTCATCAGTTCAGGAAAAAATTCAACCATTAACTTTCCAAATACTGTTCTTTTCCTCAGTCTCTTCTATAAATACCATTAATAATTTGGAACTTCTCACGGTTTATCTTACACTCTCTTTCGTATACACTCATCTTTTTGGCCTTTGTTCTTCATTTTAGATATTTTCTTCTGGCTTACTTCCAGTTCACTAATTCTCTTTTTAGCTATGTAAAACCTGCTATTAAAACTGTTCATGGGATTCTTAATTTCATTTATTACATTTTTCAGTTCTAGAATTTATCTTTGTTTTCTTTTCTTTTCTTTTTTTAGATTTTTATTTACTTATTTATTTGACAGAGAGAGGCAGTGAGAGAGGGAACACAAGCAGGGAGGGTGGGAGAGGGAGGAGCAGGCCGAGCAGGGAGCCCAGTGCTGGGCTTGATCCCAGGACCCTGGGCCAAAGGCAGATGCTCAATGACTGAGCCACCCAGGCACCCCATAGAATTTGTCTTTGTTTCATTTTCAAATAGTTTAGCATCAGTTTTATACTGAAATGTTACATATTTATATATATTTAACAAGTTTATATTTATACTTTTAGTATTCTATCTTTATGTCATTGAGCATAAAGTAATAATTATTTAAGAGATTTTGTTTGATAATTCTAATATCTGGCCTCTGTGGATATATGTAATCTGAGCTGCAGGTTCTTTTTTATGATGTCTTATACTCTCATGTTTCTGATTATTTTTGCATAAAAGAAGTTATATTTTAAAATGCGTATGTAGAAATAACTTGAGGCTTAAGATATTGTGAGGATTTTCTGATGGTTCTGCCAGGCAATAGCAATATAGATGATCTTAGTAAATATCAAATGATTTCACTCATATGTGGAATTTAAGAAACAAAACAGATGAACATAGGGGAAGGGAAGGAAAAATAAGATGAAATCAGAGAGGGAGACAAACCAAGACACTTTAACTATACGAAACAAACTGAGGGTTGCTGGAGGGGAGGTGGTGGGGGGATGGGGTAACTGGGTGATGGGCTTTAAGGAGGGCACTTGATGTATCGAACACTGGGTGTTATGTGCAACTGATGAACACTAAATTCTACTTCTGAAACTAATACACTATATGTTAATTAAATTGAATTTAGATAAAAATTTAAAAAAAAATACAATTTTGGGGAGTAAAATTTCTGGGACCTAGATGACTCAAAGCTGTGCTGTAACCCAGTAACAGCTGCTTTAATTCCAGTTTACTTTAGGCTTCCTGTTTTTGGAGTCTAAACCAAAGTATGTGGGATTTACCAAAGTCCCACCCATACAAATCATGTCTTCCTAGTACACTGAGGCCATCAAAGCACTGCTTATTCTCTGAGCCATATCTTCTGGACAGGGAAATGTCCACCAGACAGAAGCTGTCACAATATGCCAATTACCTCTTTAGACATCTTTCTTCTTGATATTGAGAAGGTGATTTTCTACCCTCTTGATAACTCTCTGATAGCTTTACATAAGTGTTTTGACATTTTTCTGCACTTGGTCTAGTTGTTATCATTGAGTGCATTAATACTAATTATAGAATCTACTATAAAAAGAAACATAGTCTCATATTCATTTTTTAAAAATTATTTTGAAATCATTTAAGATGTATGTAAATGTAAGAAGAGTATAGAGAATCCCTATGTTCATTTCACCCAGCTTCACTCATGTTAATTCCTTATAAGCTACCATGTATCTCTCAAAACTAAGACATGAACATTGGTACATTACTTTGATGTTGATATACTGGTACATGATTTCATTCATGTTATCATTAATGTCTTTTTGTTTTCTGGGATCCAACTTGGGATATCTAATTGCAATTAGTCATTGTGTCTTCTTAGTCTCCTCTGATTTATGAAAATTTCCTAGTCCTCCCTTATTTTTCCCAATCACTTTTAACAGCATCGGTCAAGTGTTTTGTGGCATATTTTTCATTTTACATTCTCTGCTGTTTTCTCATGATTAAACTGGGCTTCTGGGTTTTGGGGAAGAACACCACAGAGGTGAAACAGCTTTTTCACTGCATCACTCCTCTTTCTTTGTAGGTGCACATTTTGTCTATTTCCTTTTTTCCTTCTTATTGGCTCATAAGTCTTACAGTGTTTTGTTTGTTTGTTTGTTTTTAAGAGAGAGAGAGAAAGGCGGGGAGGGGCAAAGGGAGACAGAGAATCTTAAGCAGGCTCCATGTCCAGCGAGGACTGATGCAGGGCTCAGTCTCAGGACCTTGAGGTCATGACCTGAGCCAAAATCAAGAGTCGGATGCTTAACCAACTGAGCCACCCGGGCGCCCCAGTCTTATTGTGCTTCTAGGTAGATTTTTATTTTGGACAACAGTGTCTAAATATTCACTATGACTTAAAATATATATTTTTGACTAAGCATTGATGATCATTTGCTTCCAGTCCTTCACAATATACTTTAAATATAAATTTAAGTTAGAGAATAAGAGAAATAAGAGCAAAGTATTTTTAAGGCCCACCCGTGAAACAAGGCATTATAAAATAAACATGTCTCAATTTTAATACACTAATTAAGCAATACTGTTTATATTATAGGTATAGAATATTTATACAAAGTAGTCTTCTGTGATTAATATCAAATCTATGGAGTTTAAGGTTTATAACATTGTTACTTGTCTGGAGAATTTTGGGAACATGTCAAAATGTTTAAAACATTCTAGAATATTATACTTTAGATGAAAAGTACATCATTTTAGACCTGAAAGTTACCTTAGATAGATTCCTCATTGGTCTATTCAAATCCTTTAATAATATCCTTCAATATTATAGCCTTCAACTTCAGCTTCTTCTGTAACCAAATTTTAATACTGCCCTTTGTCCATCCCATTTGGCTTTTCTTTCTGGTCTCTTGAATTTTAACAGATTCATCTCTGCTTATTTCTTCTACTTTATTTGTTGCTCCAGCCACCCCCACTCTTTTCCCTCCACTCTCTGGCTTGACCCCTTCTCTGCCTTCCACCTTACATTTCCTGAAAGAGATCAACAAATGTTGATCCTGTGGATTCACCAGAAGGATACTTGAGGGCACATATCCAGTCCCCTAGACAACTAGATCCAACTACTTCCAAGAAAGAGATTAGTTCTGCAGTCTAGCATCCTGGGCTTACACCCAGAGGGAGAAGAGTTCACTCTGAGATGAGATGATCAAGTCTCAGGCCTGGCAAAAGAGAGATAATGGAGGACAATGGAGGCATAATAATTTGACCCAGTATGTTGTTACCCAAGCTGTAAACAGAAGGCTTTGAGCAAAAGCCTTCAAGGATTTTCATTTTAGAAAAGTTGTGTATCTGTAATGCCAGGAGAGGGCTTAGCAGGCAACATGCCTTGCCTTGCTTTAAGAGAATGATCCTGAGCTCCGTAATAGGAGTTGTAGGGTATGAAGCAACAGACTCCAGAGGCCCTCCTTACTTTGATGCCAAAGAGGAAAGGTTTGGTGGGAACAGCTCCATAGATATACCTCTTCGGGAGTGCAACAGGGAGTCAATTCCATCAAGAACTACTATCAGCTCAAGTGCTGTCTCTGATGGAAGCATTTGCCCCAAGATGCTTTTGAGACCTGCTAATAAGAACTGCTACTTAGAGACACCACTGAAGACCATGCTTGCAGCTCTGGTTCCTCCCAAACTTAGCTTTACTTGGACATCATCGCTGGGGGCATTTGAAAGAGCTATTTCTGAGTTCAGGGCTTATAATTCAGTAGATTTGGGAAGGGTTTAGGAAGTTGTAGGTATATTTTAAACAAGCAGTCCTGGTGATTTTGATGTCCCTCCTCTTTATTGTTCAGATATTTCCAGCCTTCTCAAACCCCGGAGAAGAACTGATAATCAGTGATTTAAAGAAAGAGCATCATTCATTCTAGCTACAATACTTCTAACTAAAGGACTTATGTTTTTCTGTCAGGAAACATGATTGACATTGGTGGACTGAATCTCTGGGTGGTTTTGAGTTGAGTAAATGAAATTTGAGCTATAGCTACGTTATAGATGGTTGAAGAGGTGGCTGAAAGAGGAGAATCACATTACTAGTGATTGACAAGGATGCGGACATATAGATGGCACTACTTTAGGAGTCCTAAAATCATCATAAATGTTTTTCCTTTATATGAGATTCTCCCCTTTCTCTGGCTGGGATTATCCCTTTTAATTTCTTTGGGTTGTCAGTAGACTGCTAACTAAATATGCATGGTTACCATAGTAAATTTTGCTCAAATTTCCTCATACAGAGGAAAAGTTATTTACATATGATTTCCTCTCCTTACCACTCTTCTGGACTGCAACTCAAATGGAACTTAGATTCACTTTGATTCTGCTTTTGAAACATGGCAGGCTTATATAAAAATCCCTGAGAAACCATCATTAATTCTTGAAGACACTTTTTTTCCCTGTAAACTATATGTAGAGCTTTGATATAATTTTGATTTCCTATGTGACAGAATTTTATATCCACAGAATATTTTTCTTCCTCTTTTCATCAACTGACATTGTGGTGATTCTTAGAACTGCAAATACTGGAGAATGAAGAAATGAACCCAACCTTGCATTTAAAACTGTTTCTGAGATCTTTCTTTGATGTAATGTTGAGGGTATAGCATGATTGTATGAGTCAGTTTGTATGGAAATGAGGAACGAGCCTTTCACAGTTATCCTTGAAGTCGTTCCTTTATGGAAAAGCATCCAGGTATCACTAATTGTTATGAATAGAAATTTAGGGAAATGCTTATTTAGGGTTTCAGACTTCCTTTCTCTACAAATAATTCTTGTATTGACCAACATGGTGGCAGTTAGTACTTTGAACAACAATATAAGAAAGTACCAAGTTACAATGAGGTTTACCTGGCATCCTCCAAAACAGCAAGTTTCAACTCTAGTTAGAACACACAGAGCACTTGAAATATTTTGGAATTACACACATAAAATTCATAATTCATTTAAAAGACAGACCTTTGTAAGAAAGATAAAATTAAGAGGATTGTGTTCTTCCTTTCTGCTGATCAGTTTATAGTTTTCCCCTAGCAATATTGTGCTTAGAAAGTATCAGTAAATCCTTGTCAAATTAATACAGTATTATTAAAAAATCATGAAGGCCAGAGAAAGTAAGCAAGAGTGGAATCTTGAGGAGGAAGCACCAATACTTAGGGGCTGGTTATCTCAGTGTTATAGAAGAGAATCTACCAACATTTATTAAAATGAATAAAAAGAAGAAACTTAGGCTTCTGTTAAGCTAGGTAGGGTAGCACAGGGTTGTAGGAGAAGGCATGAAAGTACAACTTGCTGTCTTTTAGGTGCTCCCTAGATTTGACTTTTAGATACAGCCTTGCCATTGATTAAGCATGGAGCTTGGACAGATGAGTAAACTGTCCAATGTGTGTCCCAGCCAGTTCATCTGACTATAATGAAGATCAAAGTAGGACATTTATAGTACTGCCTCCTTGTCTACATAACATGATTCCAAGTTCTCTAGTTCAACAGTTTTATCATTGGCTTAAGCTCACCCCTAGTTGCAGTGTGATTGAGCTGGCTTAGCCTGAATTGAGACCATGGTGCATGCAAGTGGCAGAGCCATGCTGTGCTGTTTCATATGGTCAGCACTGGGGTGGGGGGATGGTGACTAAACAGGAATGAAAGAATAAGCAGTGCAAAAAAAAAACCATGAGCTTGCTGGAGTTTAAAGAGACAGAAAAAATAGATGAAGGTCTCAAGTGCTGACATGGGTTAGTCCGGGGCCTGGAAGATTATAATCATGATAGCTAACATTTATCACACACTTGTTTTATGGCAGGCACTACTCCAAGGGTTTACAAGTAGAAACTCACATGGACTAATACTTGTCTTATTTTATAGTTGAGGGAAATATGGTATAGAGAGGTCAAATAACTTGCCCAGCATTCCAAGCTAGTAATTTTTGGAGCTGTGATTTGAATCCAGTGTGTCCTCTGAGTACCAGAAAGGCACAAGAACAAAAGTTTTCTTCTGTGTCTGGGTTTTCTTGGCAAATCTGCTGGGCACTGCAAACCCAAGAGGCCTCACCTCCCAGCAGAACTTGCTTCTCTCTGCATGAGATTGCACAGACCTGGGACTGGGCTGCTGCCTTGTTTTTAACTTAGAGGGATTTAATCTTTTAATGTTTCATGTTATGAAAAAATTCTTTTTTTCTTTTTGATAGTAACTTACTTTAAAAATACAGAGTAG